>NW_009241380.1:0-955 GCF_000690835.1 Fulmarus glacialis | reverse complement strand
AAAAAAAAAAAAGAAATAACAGAAGTTCTTGATTATTTGTTTTTGTCATCCATTAAATTAGGTCAGTAGGACTTAGATTTACTACAGATTTACTTCCTGCAAGCTCCTTATCTGGTTATGACTTATAAGCTCAGCCCTGGAAAACACTTCAGCAGTGCAAAGTAGCAGCATTCAGCATTGGAGAATGTGAGCGTATTAGTAAAATACCGCCTTTTCTTAATCACTAGACAGTACTTTTAAAGGCTTCCATGGCTAAGATATTTGTTGGCATTGGGTTTGGTATTTGGTAGGATTTACAGGAAGTAAGTGGTTAGGACTTATTTTTTGTTATTCACATTGACCACGTCCTTTTTCTGTATTAGATGTATTGAGGTTCACTTCTGTACAGAATAATGAAGATCATAGTGGATAAAACAGTTAAACTCTGTTTTAATTTTTATGTCTATGCATTACATCCTGGGATAAAAATCTGTACAGTCACCTTCTGTGTGCTTATTGTAAAAGAAATAGTTATGTCTTTGGTATAACAGCCAAAGTTTAGATTTAAAATGCAAACTATGGTTAAAGGAGTAACCATGTAGCATCTTCTTCATGGCCCAAAGCTTTTCTCAGAGTGGTAGAAGAGGGATTTTTTCTGGTTTTCCTCTTCTTTTTTGAATTCTAAGGCATGATGAAGCTGATGAGTTATGTCTTTCAATGCTGAGGGGACCCCTGAAGACCTTTTCATCCTGAAAAGATTGTATCAAAGATTTGCATGAAGCAAAATTGTCTGTCTTCTGGCTCTGGTTCTGCCTGTGTAGATAGCCTCTGAATAAAAGTATTAATATTTAAAATTGATGTAAAGTAAACAGAATACTGGCTAGTACTTGCATGATTACTTGTTTCCTGTTACATGTTTCCTGTGGTATCTTTTTTTCAATTGTAGCTAGGGATTTAACCTTGCAGCTATTTTTTT
>NW_009241379.1:0-1002 GCF_000690835.1 Fulmarus glacialis | reverse complement strand
ATAAAAGCTGATTAAAAAAAAAAAAAAAAGACAGAGTAAGGGGTAAAGCGGATACGATCCAAACTATCATAACTATCCATCAACTACTGACTCACGGAGCCCACAGCTAGATAAGCTGCTGTTATTGCTTACTGGGATTTTTGGAGCTGCTTCCAAAGCACCCAGTGCCAACTACTTTCAGGCACAGAACTGCAAATCAAATGGACTATTACTTTTTGCTTGCCAGTATGGCAACTGCTCTGCTCCTGATCCTTTCCTCTTAGACCTTTTCATTTGTGTTTTCCATTATTGCTATACCCACGCCAAGCTCCAAGGAAGCCAGCTGAGCCCTCGCTCTTCTATTCCTACTGGGGAGAGGCGAGTGGAGGTGAAACCACCAACCCACTGCTCTAACTGCTTCAGCTGCTTGGTGCTTTGAAAGAGTGCTTGGTCATTTTGGAAGAGCCGTACCTCTCCTCCCAAGAGGAATCTGGCAGGCTGCAGCCCTCCCTGGCCTTTTTCTTCTCCTTCCACTTTGCTGCTGTCTTCTTCTCCGTCAGCAGGCTGCGGTCCTGACCAGGCAGGCTGCTCAGGAGAGCACTTGAAGGGCGAAGGTGCCAGCACGGTAGCCTCAATGCGCAGGACAGAGCCATGGTGGGAAGGAGAGGGGCTGCACCCCTGCAAGCAGCACAGCAAGCCCACCGTCAGCCTCCCAGAAAGCGGCACATCAGCTACGCACCTGGAGACGGGTTGAGAAAAACACCATGCTCGTGGCCAGCTCCGCTCCAGAAAGTAAACCACTTAGTTTAAAAAAAAACCACGGCCGGTCTGACCCAGCGGGTGCATTTTTACTTCGCTCAGAGCTGCCGGGCGGTGCTTGCAGCGCAGCGAGTGCCCCTGCCCTGGGCCGGACGGGAAGCGCGGAGGGAACAGGCAGCAAACAGCGGAGTTCCCTTCCCCGGCCGCAGGTGAGCGGCCTCCAGCAGCCAGCGCGCTAGGGCTCGGTTAGCAGCGCGCGCGCGC
>NW_009241378.1:0-976 GCF_000690835.1 Fulmarus glacialis | reverse complement strand
AACATGTCATCCCACAAAACGGCCCCACTAGCATCACAGGGATAAAGCAACACTTTTGCTCAAGCGCAAAGAGAAAAATAAGCATCAGCTATTTTAAACTACCCCTAGATTCACCACATGACCTGCTGTACCTTCAGACCAGTAGGGACTACGCAATCTGAAAACGCGTTAAGACCTTTCCTCCACCATGCCTTGGCAGGGGACACAAAAGGCAGGCTGGTAAGGCAAACCATGCAGGACCACCACCGGGAGCAGCCATCAGCCTCCATGCGCGTGACCTGCCCTGCATCGCAAACAGATCGGCCTGCAAGTGGGTCAGGCTACCATGCATAATTCATAGGAGCTTCCCCATGATTCGTTACGATTAAGCCAGGCATTGCTAGCCAGTAGCTCCGTGCTATTATGAAGAATAAGACCAAAAGATTGGTCACTGATTCGTCACACTGTACCGTTCCACCTGAGACACATATACCCATACACAGACCGCAAGGGATTGTATTAGGTATAATGCTACACTAAATAGAGCAGTGAGTCATGAAACACATTTCAAGAAAAGGCTTTTGGATTTCATGCAAGGTAAGAGACTTCAGGAGTGTTAAGCGTCTCTGAGATAGCACAGGAAAGAAAAAAATGACAGCTCAAGTTAACAAATTCATGCTGCAGACTTTAGTACCTCAGGTACTCCGAGAGATGACCTGCATGATCAACTCTTGCATTAAACTACAGAAGGGTCTCCATTTGCAATAATATACACACATAACACTAGGTAAGTATTTACATATGCCTCTTGGATTTCTGCTGCTCTCAGAAGATGCTGGAACAAGTGAAGTGACAAGCAATTTACTGAGGCTCTGTACATTACCTGTAACATTTTTACGCTCTTTCTCATCCTGGAAATTCAACTCTCACGGAAAGGAAGAAGTGTTACAGCCCATTTTTCGTAAGGGAAACGGAGCCACAAAGAGGTTAAAGGCCT
>NW_009241377.1:0-1000 GCF_000690835.1 Fulmarus glacialis | reverse complement strand
AACCTTAATAATTCTATGATTCTATGAAATTTTCAGTCAGAAATTTGTCTGAAGTTCACTGCTCATAATTAAAAGATTCCAGTGTAAAGCTTCATTTATTCACTCTAAAACCGAACGTTTTTATGATGAAGACTCTACCGATTTAGTTAAAAAACATTTTTAGCATGTGCTATAAAATTACCTGTATATCCAGGCACTGTAGAACAGAGATGGAGAACGTTGCTGTCTTCCCTGTTCCTGATTGTGACCTGAGAAACAGATATTTGGTGAATACTCTGGATGTCTGGACAAACAATATAAGCAATTTCAATATATTCCACCCCTCTCCTCTTTGCCACTCCTTCACTGCAAAGAAGTCAATATTGCCAACAGCGTTTTGTTATGATCACAGCGTGATCTGCAGACAAGCAGCTTTGAGAACTGCAGTACCAGGGATAAAGCACTCCATTGCAGGGTCCCTAGCTCTGGCATGTTTACTCCTTATCAGACCAGCATTTTAACTTCCTGCAATTTGTCATACGTAATTTTTTTTCTTTTAAAGTAGATGGTGGATAAGCCAATTCAATTTGGAAGGCTAGCAATTCCCACTAGTGACCTAGAAAAGATTTTTTTCAGTGGGATGCATATCCTTCTTTGTCTTTAGAGACATAATAGATTTTCTTCTGCTTACTTTTTGCCTTGATTGAGACTGCAACTGTCTCTATACTCCTCTGGCTTTGCTGGAAAACATTCCCACGAGTCTCAGAGCCCTATTCATTGAGCACACACAATATCTTGGCTGAATCTTTATTACAGTGACATACCTAAAGCTAATAAACTTTGACATTAACAACTGTTAGCATCATAGTCTATATGCAAGTTAGCCAACTTCACCCCGTATCACTCGTGATGTGATTTCCCTAATCCTGCCAAGCAGCAACCGAGAACCACGGGTGACAGATCCCGCGCCCAGCTTCAGGCAGCGAGCGTGACTAACACCCCCCCCTCCCGGGCCCGCAAC
>NW_009241376.1:0-990 GCF_000690835.1 Fulmarus glacialis | reverse complement strand
TAGGGATTCTCAAGTATTGAATTAAGTTGGAGAACATCATGTAAACGTTGTCTCAGAGAGGATGCTAACAAGATTTCTTGCTTCTTCCAAGCGATTTCCATGAACTCCATGAAAACATAGTATCTTTGGAGACCTCTGCCTAACCACTGAATTAGTTGGAGTCAGCCCGCGGGCTCAGCCCTCACTGAAATTGGCCTGGTGCAGCAAATTCTCTGGAATGTGGGTGCTAATCATCTGCTGTCCTGTGTAGGCAAACAGAGTGAAGTAAGTCTTTGTTAGTAAACAGAACCTGAGAGTAACCACAGAAACAATTAGCTTTATAAAGTAGCGTGCTGTCTGTGGAAAGACCAAAAAAGTGATTTCTCAATGAAAAACATTACAGCTTGGCAAGTCTGATATCCCTGCTTAGTGAGAGATACAGAAGACCTTTCTCTGCTGTATTTCCAGCTGACACCATACTACATTTTTTTGTTTTATAGAATTGTCAGCCTGGAATGATCTGCAAGATTTTACTTAGTTTTATCTCATGCCAGCATATGGGATGTATGATATTGTTTCTGATACTGTTAGTAGGAGTGAAGAGGAAAAGACAGGTAGACCCACCTGCATAGGGAAAACAGACAATGAAAGTAATGCATATAAAAAGAGCATAGGAAACACAAAACCTAAAAGGTGTGCAGAAACTTCCCAGGAAGTTGCTATGTTGCTGTGCTGCCCTTACTTAGAGAACCATGCCAGCTGAGATAGTAAGTATTCTGTTTTGAAAATGCTGGAGCAAGATTTTGATGCCCAGGTGGTCTGGCCTACAGCTGGACCTAGCATGAGATGCCCAGGTATGTCTTAAGCCCTAGTCTCAGCCAACTCTTTCTCAGGTACTCCCTGGTTATCCTGTGCCTCTGAACGTCCCTGATGATCCACAGGCTTAGAGGGAGAGGACAAAGGGGAATACGTGTGTTCCTTTATAGAATCATAGAATGCTTTGGGTTGGAA
>NW_009241375.1:0-1001 GCF_000690835.1 Fulmarus glacialis | reverse complement strand
ACAGGCATCCTGCAGCTTTCGGCTGTGTTTGAAGAGCCTCTGGCTCAGCTCCCCAGGGTGTGAAATGGATCTGTGGGCCATTGCCTGCATGCATCCACTTTCTGAGGAAGAAATAACGCTGTGGGGAACCAGGGAGGAGCCCCTGCCTCGTGCATCAGTGGATTGCCTGCATCTTTTACATCTGGGAGCAGCAGCTCTTCCTCATTTTGAGATCCTCACATTTTGTCCCTGCCTTGTTCTGGGATAATTGGCATCACGTGGTCATTCACCAGCCCATCCTGCAGAGGATGCGTTTAGTTCTCAGCTTAAAGGTTTTTGTATCTAGACTACCTGCATCCTAGAGGAACAGCTTAGAAGGTGCCTCCTGATGCAGTGGACACTGCATGGTAGTCCATGAAAAAAACCTGCTGGGAGGTCTCTGCAGCAGAATCTGATGAAGCTTGGTAAGGGGATGGGTGAAGGAGTCCTGCTCCTCTGAGGAGGCTTAAAATGCCATGCCTCGTCTGTATGCATTAAGAGAGGATGAATTTTAGCAGTGAAAGAATGGTTTGCCTTAGAGCTGATGACTTTCTCTCTTGGTCCAAACCAACTGAATTAGAAATTGTCAGCAGCTATTCAACTCGAGTATCTGCTTCTTTGAAGTGCTGTAGCTTTATGTTGGAGTCCTAAGACCTAAGAAAGTTGTAAGCTTTGGGGCAAACTTAAAATTTAAAGCTTAAAACTTAAAAATTAAATTGAAATTAGGAGTCAAAATAACCAAAATAATCTTGTGCTTTGGTTTGTGGATAGCATTACTGTTTAACTTGGCATTTGCTATTTTATGACACATCTTGTTCATTCTTTACTCAGTTTTCAGATGCGTGTTTATGAAATCACTGACGTTTCAGAAATTTCAGTACAACAGAATAACCTCATGGAAGTTCAGCACGTGACTCCCTGGGGAGCCTTGACTAAGGGTTCAGTCCTTAGGTGGCTAAAGATGGGCGAGGGGGACTCCATCC
>NW_009241374.1:0-994 GCF_000690835.1 Fulmarus glacialis | reverse complement strand
TAGAGGGGAAGGATCACCACCCTCAACCTACTGGCAATGCCTTTCCTAATATAACCCAGGAGAGTGCTGGCCGCCTTTGCCATGAGGGTGCATTGCTTGCTCATGGTCACCTAGTGTCCACCAGGACACCAAGGTCCTTTGCTGTAAAGTTGCTTTCCAGCCTGTCAGCCCCCAGCACAGATGGGTGCAAGAGTTTACTGCTACCCAGGGGCAGAACTTGGTATTTTCCTTTGCTAAACTTCATGAGGTTTCCTTTCTGTCCGTTTCTCCAGCCTGTCCACACCCCTCTGAATGGCAGTACAACCATCTGCTGTATTCTTCCCAATGTTTATCTTCTGCAAACTTGTTGAGCACGCGCTCTGTCCTATCCTTAGCGAAGACCTTAAATACTACTGACCCCAGTATTGAACTCAGCGGTATACCATCAGTTCCTGGCCTCCAGTTAGGTGGTCTTTGTGCTGCTATCAAAACCCTTTTTGCTTAGCAGTCCAGCCAGTTTTTGATCCACTTCACTGTCCCTTTACCTAGTACCTGCTACTTCAGTTTGTCTGTGAGCATGTTACGGAGTACGGTGTCAAAAGCTTTACTGAAGTAGAGATAAACAACCACTGTTCATCTCACCCACCAAGCTAGTCACCTCACCACAGAAGGCTATGAGGTTAGTCAAACGTGATTTCCCCATTGTAAATCTATGCTGACTATGCCCAATCAGCTGCTTGTCCTTTCTATTTTTGTAAATGTTTTTCAGTATTATTTGCACTGTTCATCACCTCAGCAATTGAGGAGAGGCTGCCTGGCCTGCATTCCCTCTTGCTCCACTCCTGAAGATAGGAGAGACATTTGCTTCTTCCCAGCTAGAGATACCTGAAAAATCAACCTCTCCTGGACTCCCCTCCAGGACTCTATCCCCATGGGATTCTTCCAAGCAGCTGCCTGAGAAGGCCAAATTCTGCTCTCCTCAAGTCCAGCGTTCTGATCCTGCTTTTTTTTTTTT
>NW_009241373.1:0-1007 GCF_000690835.1 Fulmarus glacialis | reverse complement strand
CCCACCCCCGTCCCAGGTCTGCAGCGGGGCAGCCCTGCCGGCATCCCCCGCTCCGGCCGAGCCGCGGCCCCTGCACAGAAACCGTGCTTGCCTGCGGGCAGCCGGCCAGGAGCCCGTGAGCTCCTGTGTGGGAAGAAGCAGCGATTTCCTTGCCACGCGCACCCGCATGAGCTGGGAGTGCTACTCATGCATTGCACAGATGCACACACACATATATATATGTATATAAAACTGCTTGTTTTCCTGTCATGCTAACACTTATTTATTTATTAAAAATACCATCCATCAGGAGCTGCAACATCTGTTTGTGAAAAATAGCACATCCTTGGGCTGCAGCCAGGAAAATCATTTCATTACGAAATTGCAACTGTAAAGCAGCACAAAATCACAAACATACTGTACATCGAGATGCTTTTGTTTCCAAACTGCTCATTAGGAATGATACACGAGCCAAAATTACACCCTGTGTAAGGTGAATTAGGAGAAAATGAGCCCATCCGACCTTCTAAGCGAGCAGCGGTTAGTGCGGTAATTATTATCTCTGGTTAATCCTGCACCCACTGCAAGGCTGCGCTCAAGTTTCCCTTTCCGTCCCGGAGGGGATACGTCTTCACATCTCTTCCGTTCTTTGTGCCTAATTCGGGCTGACAAGGAACATACTTGAGAGGATAGGAAATGAGAAGCCTGGCTTAAAGATTATTTTGTGTAAGGCAGGAGAGAGGATTGCGTTGCTGCTGCCGGGGGCTGCGTACGGCCCCGCGCCGGGAGGGGCTCGGGAGGCGGGGGGGTCTGTGTGCGGTGGGGGGCTTTGCTCGCCGCTGCCCGGGATCCCCCTTGGCTCCCGTTCCCACTCTCTCTCGTTTCTTTTCTCCGCAGGTCTGGCGGTTCATCAGATAATCACTATTACCGTGTCCCTCATCATGGTCATAGCCGCTCTGATAACAACTCTTGTCTTAAAGAACTGGTAAGGTCCCTCCTGGGTCTGTTTGCCTTGGGGGTAGGCGCGG
>NW_009241372.1:0-1007 GCF_000690835.1 Fulmarus glacialis | reverse complement strand
ATCGGGGTGCAGGACCGCGGCCGTGGGGACGGGGAGCTGCATCCCCCATGGAGAGCATCCCCAAGGAAAAGGCCGGTGGCTTGTAGCTGCTCTGCACCTTTCCATCGCTTCTGGGGCTGCGGGGACTCTGGGTGCTATGGGGAAAGAAACTCCGGCGTGCGCTGGAGGGGCTTTGAAGGGGCGTTGGAAACATTCACAGTGAAGTCAAAGTACATGAAACAGACGTTGCCCTGGGGGTGCCTTTGGGCATATGGAAAACAGACCAAGCAAACAGAATTTATTTTCAGTGATAATTTAAAAGAAACTTTGCTAGTTTTCGGCAGTGTATTAACTAAAGCACAGATGAAAGAATAACAAACCACAGTGACTGAAAAGATATCTGCCCACTTTTGGCAAGAGCAGCCCTATGCCTCGATGCTAAGGCCATATGGTTGGTTCATACAAGAGTAATGTTGGGAAAATTGTGACTTTAACATTCCTGTAAGTGAAGGAAAGGCTCAATTTCTTTTTTTCTCAGATTAGTAGGAAGAGATAGCATGCCAGACTTTCCATTTGAAACAAAAAGGAAAGAAAAGAAAATCACCTGTGCCTAATGCAGTGCCATTATAAGCAGTGCCATTATAAAGCAGTAGCCTCTGAGCTCAGTTTATCTGTATGCAGGAATTTGATCTCCGGCTGGTACTTAAATGAGGCACTTTCCTCAGTGAATGCATTTCTGGAGAAAGTCCGGTGTTGGATGGCTTTTTATATAAACGTTTCAGCAGAGGAGACCCCAGAGTGCTGGTCTGAAGTTGCAGCTTGCATTTAAAGCGTATATACAGAAAAGCGTTTTCCTTTCTCGCTTTCTTGGAAAAGCTTCCAGATGAAACTATTACCATAATGGCACGGCATATCAGCTGTGTTGCACAGACACACAAACCAGAGTGTTTCTTAAAAACTAACTAATTTATTGGGATCTTGGCACAGGGAGTTGCACGGCCAGGGAAGGAAACCTCTGCTGAGCCTCG
>NW_009241371.1:0-999 GCF_000690835.1 Fulmarus glacialis | reverse complement strand
TATGATTCTATGATTCTATGATTTAATTTCTGAATTTATAGAGCTGGACTTAATAGCATTTGTGTTTCCTATTTTCCTAGAAACTTTTCTTTTCCTTGGTAGCTTTGGGAATTCCAAATATCTCCAGTGTTAAACATTTCCCCAAGAATGAGTAGTAGCAGTCTAACATTTGAAGGAACTGACATGAAAAAAGTGTGACTTTCTTTTGAGATGGTGTCTTTGTTGCTGAAACAAAGAGAGAAAAGAAACACTAGTTGAAACATGGGAGATTATGATTAGACGCTAGGAACAAAAGGTTCATAGTGAGGGTGATCAAACACTGGAACAGCTTGTCCAGAGATGTTGAATGATCTCCACCGTTGAAGATATTCAAAACTCAACAGAACATGGCCCTGAGCAAGCTGACCTAAGTTGTCCCTGCTTTGGGAGCAGCAGCAGGAGTTGAACTAGGTGACCTCTAGAAGTCCCCTCCAACTTGAATTATTCTATAATTAATTCAGAGTCTGCCATATGAAAGATGACAGTAAAATATTGTCTATGATCATTGTCAGTCCTCAGATTTTACATTCAAGATATGGTTATCTTTGCTGGTGTACAGATTGCCTCGAATTCTAAAAAGCTTCTGAATATTCATACCACCACTTCTATGTCACAGACCTACAACCATTTCTTCCTTGGAAAACTGTTCATCTAGCAGGTTCCTGTTCTAGCAGGAACAATCCTGACTAAGCTTGTGAGTTTTGTCTTGGTGGAATATTAGGATTAGTTTGTGCCTGCAAACAGAACAGAGAAGTGAAACATTCTCCCTTAAGTTTCTTCTGAATGCTTAATCAGAAGTATATTTCATATACAAGCTGAAGTACATTAAAATTCAATTTTTGTTAGTTACTGTTAACTAATTTGAAAATTAGGGGGGCTTTGGAAATGAAAGCAATGATAATGAAACTACTGTGCATGCCTTCCTGTAACATGCAGATGACACCAAGCTGGGCGGAAGTG
>NW_009241370.1:0-991 GCF_000690835.1 Fulmarus glacialis | reverse complement strand
GATGGGCATCCATGTTAGACAGCACTGAAAGGCAAAGTTGCTCAGGAAAGCTGGCAGGCCTTTGAGGACAGCATCTCCATGTTCAAGAACAGTCCACCATGGTACCCAGGGAGACAAGCAGACATACTGGAAAATGGGTTGGCTGAGCAGGGGACTCATGACAGAGCTCCAATGCAGAAAGACAGCATACAGGAACTGGAAGCAAGGACAGGCTAGAAAGGAGGAGTTTAGAAACACTACACTAGCATGCAGGATTGGTGTTAGGAAAAACAAAGTCCAGCTAGGTTCAGAAATGACACAGGAACTTCAAGGGCAACAAGAGCTTCTACAGTAGCAGTAAAGGACAGAACAAAGAAAATGTCCCACTGCTGAATGGGGCAGGTGGTTTAGTAGACAGGAGACACAGATGAGGCTGAGGTACTCTTGCTTTCTTTCCTTCTTTTGCTCAGTCTTCACCAGCAAGGTCTCCCAAGCCTCCATGCTTAATTAGAAGTGTTAAAAGAGGGGAATGGCCAGCAGTGGGTGAGGTTGAGTTGGGGATTACTTGAGACAATTTAACAACCTTGTTCAATTTGTTGAGCTGCAACTGCGATGGTGCCTTTGGCAAAGCCATTCTCTGCCATCTTTGAAAAGTCAAGGAGATCAGGGGAGATCTCCAACCACTGCAGAAAGGCAAATGTTACACGCATTTTCTATGAAGTTCAAAAGGAACAAATGCAGAAACTACAGACAGGGGTTGGCTTCACTTTGGTGCCAAGGAAAATCACAAAGTGATTTCTCTGGAAACATATTTCTGGACTCATGAAGGAGAAGGTGATTGGAAACAGTCAGCATGGATTTTTCTGACTTTTACGCTGACTGCCCCTGGTGATAAAATGGCTGGATTTGTGGACACAGATGTCATTTATCGAGACTGTAGCAATGTTCTTGTGTCCAGGTTAGGAGATCACAGTCTGGATGTGAGGACAACCAGTAAACAACCAGTTGGATG
>NW_009241369.1:0-999 GCF_000690835.1 Fulmarus glacialis | reverse complement strand
CGTCGGAGGCTGCAAGGGAAATGGCTCTGGGCTTCCGGGAAAAGTGCCTCAGCGTTGGGAGTGTGTTACTCGGGTGTTGGGGCCCAGAGCAGCCAGCGGCGTTCCTTTGGTTTCTGAACCCACTCCATCGTGCTTCTTTGGCTCCCATTTCGTCTGTGATGTGCTGTATCCTGCTAATGCCTCCTGTCACTCTCACGCTTCCTCCTCATGTTTCCACACCTCTGTACCAGCTTCCCTTGCATTCCAGATCTTTCAAAAAACCCGATTCCTCCCATCAGTAATTGCGCTCGGTCCTTATCCATCCAACACTTTCTTGTGGCTCACACTACAGTTTAAACACAGTCCAATCAAAAAATAACCATAAAAACAAGATCCCAGCCAAGCAGCTGCAACAGTCTCCTTGCTCTTGTGCTGCATTCCTTTCTCCACTTTTATCTTTATTCTTGCTCTGTTTTCCCTCCTTCACTCCCCAGTTTAAAGGTCTTCTGGTCTGTAAGGTTTGTGTTTTTACTTTTTCTTAATCTTTCAGGCATCATCTGCTCCAGAGAAGTCGCATAAATTCTTGCTGAGGGCATTTTCCTGTTCAACCATCAGTGTCCTTACACCTGACGTTATACACTCCTGCCTCAGGAATTTGACAGATACGTATGGGTCTGAATAGGCGCCCCCACCCTATACACCAAACCAAGCTGTGGTCTACATTTCAGTCAAAACTTTTTGACTCTGTACACCTTGTGGACACAAGACCATGCCACCCAAGCCAACATTTCCTAATAGTATGGATGGGGCAGGGGTACATGCCCACATGTATCCTCTGCTTTTGCAGTATCACGATGCTGATACTAGCCAAAGAGTCTTTTCTAAAATTGCTCTCACTTGGCCTGCAGATGGGGCAAGGTTTGTGCGCCACCTGAGCAAGCATCGCCCCAAGAGTGATGTGTGGATGCCTTCAGCTGAGAAACAGGCTGTCCTGGTATTGGCTGGGATAGAGTTAAATTT
>NW_009241368.1:0-996 GCF_000690835.1 Fulmarus glacialis | reverse complement strand
GGACCCTCTCCTTCCATTCGGGAAAGTGGCTCCAAAAACAGCTCAGGCTGGCTGTTCCTCTGCTGGTTATTAGCCTGCTGATAGAGGAGGAGGTTGACTTAGTTGCTAGCATAACTACAAATATGTTTATAGGAACTCATATCCCCTGACCAAATGTTGAACTCATTGGGAAACTTGCCCGCTGCGTTTTGTTTAAAATGTGAATCGAGCGCTCCTTGCCAACACGTATTCTTCTTTGTCCATCACGTCGCGTGGTCTCCTGTCTGTGCACAGCTACATGCCTATTGGCAGGGCTGTAGCGTTGATGGCTTCTTGGTTTTCCCTTTTTGCCTTTGGCTTTGGTCCAGGGAAAGGAGCAGAGGTTTAGCTGGAGAGTGTCACTGACACTAACATCCTTCTCTGACCACCTCAGCGGAGGGGAAGATGACCGTGAAACCACTCGGTAACTTAGCTCAAATTTCACTTCAGTTCTTCCCTCACATATGCTCCCCTTGTTTCTTTCAGCAGACATGGAGGTTTTCAGTTAGAAAGCTGAAGATGTCATAGGCCGGTCAACTTTAAAGGATTTTGTGGTAGCATGTTCACCTAAAATAAAAGCCAGGTTCTTCTCAGTGGTCTTGCTCAACTAACTAAAGTGTCCAGTGAATGTAAAAAGCCCCTGGGAAGGCACTCTACATTCAGACAAAGTAGATTTGCATTTTGATTTTCATGACCCAGAACTAATAACGTGTTTATCACTCAAATGTCACAGCTGTCCTCCTATACGGGGGAAAGATGACGAATATGAAATGCACCTCCTTCCCCTACGGAGCTCGGTGAGCCGGTGCCACCTTTCCTGACTGATCTATGTTGATCTCTCCTTTTGGGCGAAGAAGGGGTTGGTTGTTTTAGCCAGACTGGGAACCAAACCCCAAATCCCTTGCAGTTATCACCAAAGCAACCTAGTCATCCAAGTTTTATCTCAGCGGCATCTCTTATTTCCTTGCCTTGGCCTCA
>NW_009241367.1:0-989 GCF_000690835.1 Fulmarus glacialis | reverse complement strand
AACAGCTATATCTAATTACTTAGAAAATACATCTGTGCCAGTATCCCACCTATTATTTCACACCGCTTCCTTTGGATGAGTACTCTGGTATCCCATTACTTTACTGAATATGAGTTTCTTCCAAGTTCCTCCAACCCAAGGGTCTTCAACCCTCATCATACCTTACATCCCTGCAAGTGGAGTGTTGGAAACAGAAATCTTTGAACAACAAAGGACCAACACACAAATGTATTTATCTACTCCAAAATCCTCTTTCGCTGGCATTCAACTGTCATGCATGGTATCCAACAAGCAGCATTTATTTTTATGGACTTATCCTCATGTCCTCTCCTACTGTCATGGCCCAGTTAATTTTCCATTTAAACCTCACCTTTCTTGGGTGAAGTGGTTGGTTTGTTTGTTTGTTAGTCTTGTAGAGTGAGCTGTAGCAGATTCCTCTTTAACCACATATCATAACTGACTCCTTCACTTTACTTTCCAAATGAGATCGTCTCACCTGATCTTCAGGTTAAATCTCTCATCTAAGGGGGAGAGGGATTTGCTGCTGTTTTCCTTGCACTTTTTGCCCCACTGGAATTTCCTCTTATTTATTCTAATCAAGTTCCCCACTTTCAAAATATCAAATCTAAATTGCCAGTGATCAATGCCGTCCAGTGGAGCACATACGCTCACTGTCTGTATTAACTCCTGCTTTTTCCTTAGGGGTAAACTGAACCTCCCCCAAACTACGCATCAAAACGAGTGGCTTTAAATAGCAGTCATCTGTGGTATTAATCAAGTTTCTTCTTAAAAGCATCCCAGATGTGCCACTCAACCAGCTTATACTGGTTTCTGTAAGAACACCCACTGTTATTATTGTACCAACAGATTTTACAACTTCCTTAATTTCTTTTAACACATGAAGGCCTTGAGCTGAGATCTTCTGCAGCAATGAGGGTGTGCTAACAGCAGAGGGTTGCACAAATCTGTGCAAGCAGGCCAACGGACCT
>NW_009241366.1:0-998 GCF_000690835.1 Fulmarus glacialis | reverse complement strand
GGGAGGTGCTGGGTGGTGGCAGTGGGGGGGTCTCTGCGGGGCGCTGGCTCTCACCAGCTCTCTCCAGCCGCACCGGCAAAGCAACCCACCGTCGGCGAAGCGATCCCTCGGCCTCCCCCTTCCCTTCCCCGCCAGCAGGTTTTTAAAGAAATGTTTTTGCCGTATAAATCACATATATTAAAATTCCCCACCAGCCCCCTTTACTGTGTCACTACCCACCTCCTCACTCAGGGAAGCGCGGGGGGCTGTAAACAGCCGATTTACTGCCCGGCGCTGGGGCTCCCTGCCCAGCTCCCCTGCCTCGCAGCGAGGACGGTGGAAGCGGCTTCACTGCAGCCGCTTTTGTTTCTAGCAGAGCAGGGTGAAACATTTCCGATGAATGCTTTGCTCGACAAAAATATGCAGTTTTGGACTGGCCTAAACTATTCATACATTCTGGGTTCATGGCCAAAATAATGGATTTTTAAAAATATAAAAATGTCTCACTTTGACATTTTTTAAATAAAATATTTTGGCTTTGCCTTTGGAGTCAAAACTGGGAGATCAGGTTAAGCTATATGGAACATTTTTTAAAAGATAACTCTCCCTTCCCCCAGAAAACTTCGCTTTTTCTTTGGCTGTGTTTAACGCGTGTTTGTTTGTTTACCCTTGTGGAGACAACGGCGTTTGCTTTTGCGGTGTTTCTTGTTTGCTCTGGGTTGCTCAAAAAGATTTGGTTTTTATTATTATTTGGTTGCTGAACGAAACCCCAAATCAGTTATTTTCACGGTTATTGTTGCAGTGGGTTTTTCTCCCGCGCTGTCCCACGATGGTGCGTTACCACCTGGTTTAAGCAGGAAAAAGGGTTCGGAGCGTCGCTTCCCGCAGATGGCTCCTTTTGGGTTGGTTGGTTGCTTTTTGGAGGGTGGTGGGATGCGTGTCCTCTGCGGCAGAGGAGCTCTCAGCCGGCAGCACTCAGCCCCCTGGGGTGGGGGCCGGTGCGGGTCCTGCCCTCACCC
>NW_009241365.1:0-993 GCF_000690835.1 Fulmarus glacialis | reverse complement strand
AATGTTACAGGAAAGGAGACAACCCTTTGCGTCTCAGATCTGAGGCTACGTATGCCGGGATGGAAAAGAAAAAGTCACCCTGCATAGTGTGTGTATATTTGATAGGAGATTGCAACTGAATGAACACATGGTCCCATGATCCTATCGGTGCTATGTGGCTTTTCAGATCAAAATCACATGTCCCACTGTTAGTGGTATCACCGAAACACTGATTTTCACCCATGTATCACTTCTAACCTCAATGGTTTATAATGCTGTAGCCTTATCACAGGACCTTGGTGAATGGGAATCCTTCACTGAGTGCAAATCCTTCTTTGTTTGAACCTTGCTTTCACATATTTATTGCCTTTGCCACAGAAAAATCTTTCTTTCTCTGGGATAATCAGAACCGCCAGCAAAGTTTGTGTCTCTGTTAGGTCTCATCAAGTGAACAAATTTCCTCCGACTGATCACCACTATATTCTGTCTACCTTAGGGACTCCTTTGCCCTGTTTTAGTGGAGGATCTGACCTCTGCACCATGAGATGGCAGGGCAGCAAGAAGGACTAGCAGGTCACCTGGACTTAGGCTGTGCACAGCACCTGCTGATATTGATGCTGCTTCCCCCGTTCCCTCTTATGTCATTGCTTAATTCCTCCCAGTCTTGCCTTGATGGTAGCCAAGACATCTCAGGTGATGTGGTTTTGCCCTTTCTGAGATATATGGGTGTTATTATTTTCAAAGTAAAGATGAAAGATGACATACATAGTGCTTAGGAGTCTCTTTTTGAAAAGACTTTGTTGGTTTTGCATTGAAAAACTTCTCATATTTGAGGTGCTTGGTCCCTGGGTGAAATTCACAGATCCAATTTACTCACTTAGATTCACAGCTTGGACTCTTTTCCATACCTATGCAGACTAAATTGTCCTGTTAGGTCTCTGAAAATATGAAAGGAGGAGAAGCTGACCATGGGCCCCTTATATAAATTGCCAAATGACAACTGAAGAAGGAGAA
>NW_009241364.1:0-940 GCF_000690835.1 Fulmarus glacialis | reverse complement strand
ATCATCAAAGCCCGACAGGTTAGTTATTGAAAACAAGAAAAAATGTCTAGAATGCAACATGCTTGTTTTCTTCTCTGCAACTCGTTGGTTCCCCATAACCATGTCTATTTTAAGTGGAACTGTACCAAACCGTTTGAACACTTGGAAAGTTTGATGTTAGCGGGCTCTGTTTAAGTCACAAGTTCTTTGGGGCAGAGAACTTCTCAAATTATGCACATTGCCTCACAAAACCAGCCCCACATCCAGCCAAAGAACAAAGCTGTAAAAAGTCTATATACAAACTTAAAAAATATACTGTCCCAAAAATGTGTTTTGAGGAATATGAGTAGACGGATTTTCATCTAGACATTTCCACGCTGAAGCCACTATTAATGCTACTACAAAGGAAAAAGGAACCTGAAATATCAAGTCCAATCAACAGCAGAGGAACTCAACAGCTTCTTAACTAAAGATCAGACATGAACAATGTCTAATCCAATCAGTATCAATTTTATCCCAGCCCCCCATCCATTTCAAGAGATTTCTTCCCCACTGATGCACACAGTAGGACAACAGCGTACAGATAACACATTAACTACTGTGCTCTCTGTCACTTCTGCGCTTCACAGTCGTCCTGATTGAAGTGCAGCGGCATTGCGTTGGCTATGAACACCCAGCGGGGAAATCACATTGCCCTGCTTGCAATTGCATTAGATTTTTACTGCATTTATACACTGATGTAAACCGATTGACTATCGAAAATGGCCAGAGTTTATCCCTTTTGAGAACAAATGAGTATTCAATTTCCTTTGGAAGAAATAAAAGAGATAAGGCAGAACTCTGATTCTGAAAATCATATTCGCTTCTGTGGTACTCTCCACCAGCCTATTTTATTCAGTCCAAATTTTATAAAAAATGGTTGCAAAGCCCTTTTAGAGCAATATTGGTATGGAAAAAAAAA
>NW_009241363.1:0-995 GCF_000690835.1 Fulmarus glacialis | reverse complement strand
CTGGTCCCAATACAGACCCCTGAGGGACAAATGGAAGCATCAAGTTATAAGAGAACATGTGACTGAAAGAGCAGGGGCCTAACCCAGCCTACATGGAAAATTTTTGCTTATAAATTCCAGTGAAATACAGCAACAAGCCCCTAACAAAATAAATTAAAGTAGGAAGAAGTAGCAGTATATAAACCCACAAATGAAAATCCGTACCTTGTTGACAATGGCTGTTTTTTTCCTGTGTTGAGATGAAGAAGTAGCTCCCAAAGAGCAGAGTTCTACACTTGGACTGTAAAATTCTGCTCTAAGGAACGAGATCTATCCAGCCTCTCTCTGACCATAGTTGTTCTAAGTGAAGCTTAGACTTACAAGCAAAATAATGCTCTGCAATCAGTCTTAATCACAGTTATTTTTCAGCCAGCTTTCTTAAAATGAAATATTGCATGATTTCACATATAGTATACATATGCATATGCACTGATTATAAAACCTATATGTACACACATCCCTCAAGTACATCCATAAGCATCTAAGTTCTACTGGCTAGAACCAAGAACTAGCAATGTGTTTTTTCTCTACACTTTCTTTCAGCTTTCCAGGCTCTTCAGCATAAATGAAATTTAGCTCTCTATTTTCCAGAAATGTTGAGCCTGCATATAGTGAGACTTGAAGATATAAATCTTATGTCTTATTTGTACAAAAATCAGTCTCTTTTCAGGTTTTCCGGATGTCTTCTGACACACTATAGATGTATTTTGAGCACTAGGAAGACTTTGAAAAGCAGATTCCTTGAGAGCCATTTAAGAACTATGGAATCACCTGTAACAAAGGGATCTAAAGATTCCTTAGTGTAAAACAGATCATATTTATAGTGCAAGACAGCCTACTATGTGACTATTAAGCAGAAGACTTTGCTCACTTTCAGGATTAATTTGCCACGTGGTCTTCAAGCATCATCACTGTGGCTGTCAATTTTTTTTATGGCTCTGCAGTTAGCACCACTT
>NW_009241362.1:0-997 GCF_000690835.1 Fulmarus glacialis | reverse complement strand
ATTATATATATGTATTTTGGGGTTTTTTTTTTAGATTCTATGAGATTTATTCTTTACTCCTAGACCTTAAACACTGCAGAGATTTCAGAGCTGTGTGTTTTCTCCCTCTCCCAGTGCTGTAAATTGCTGCAGTAGCCTCCTGACCTAGTGGAAACTTGGGGCTTCACTCAGCTCCCCTCCTCTCCTTTACCAGCACTGTCCAAATCACGGCTCTCTGTTTCACCCCATCCCTGTCAAACTCTCCAGTTTGCTTCTCCAGCATGCTGAAGGGTGTCCTCATACTGGGACCACCACCTATATAGCATTGCTTTCCAAATGCTCTTGGTGGCAGAGAATGAACGGGCTCTACCTCTGCAATTGGAGAGCAGGTGTCTGTCCCTGTGCGTATACTGCTTTCTTCGTCTTCTTCTGAAAAAAAACCCCACATTTATCCCTATAATAGAGCATTTCCTGTGCTACAGGCTGCATGTGCATTGATCAGCAGTAAATGCTCTCATATTGTCTTCCTTCGGCGATGTAAACTCCTAATCCCCTCTCTGAGCATTACCTGGCCTGCAGCCCAATTTCGTAAAGCCAGCCCCGTCAGCAGCTCCCCGTTGAAAGGCCTGTGACATGACAGCAGGACATTTGCTGCAGTCCCTCAGAAAAGATCCGGGGTTTAAAGCATTTTTTCAGGGAGAAGAGGAAGGGAGGGCAGTTCACCTCCGTTTTCAGGCAGTCCGCATTTAGTGTTGGGCGATGCGGCAATGCCGAGCAGCGCGACGCAGATGGCGGGTGGCCGCGCAGGTACGGCGGGGGCTGTTTCCAAGGGTTTGCTTTCTCTAGCAGTCGCCTAGCTTGCCCAGACTGCTGCAGTAAGAGTCGTCACGAGAGAAAAAAAGAGCTTAAAAAAGTCATACAAGTTGTTGTGTCTTCTCCGGGAGTTTTGCCACCCCTGTTTTATCCAGAGAGGCAGAGAAGAGAGCCCCAGCTGGCACCGCTGGCCGCGGGGCCGGAC
>NW_009241361.1:0-991 GCF_000690835.1 Fulmarus glacialis | reverse complement strand
ACCTTGCTAACAGAAGAAGACCGTGTCACAGAGTGCACCTCACTAACCCTGAGATGAGCTGGGTAGTCCATGTGTCCTGCTGCTCTGAGCTGGATAAGAAAGCTCAGCATCCTAGGATCCTCTCTTTTAAGGAGTAAAGAAGCAGGTTTTAAGTCAGAACAGTTTTACTGAACAAGAACAGTCTAGGATCTTCACTGTTAAGAGCTAAAGAAGCAGGTTTTAACCCAGAAGTCTTACTGAACAAAAAAAGAAATTTTTTTTACAGAAGCTGGTAGAGCCCACACTAAAGACTACACTGAGGCTTATTTTTGCCCCTTCACATCCAAGCAGAGCCAGAGCTGGTGCAAGAGAGCAGGACTACGCTGCTGCAATGATGGGCAGGGAAGGAGGAGAGGTGAAAAGAGAGGGAGCAAGACCTGCCTCTTTCAGCAGCTAAGAGATGCCAGAATGGCTCCCCCATTTTGTGTAACTTCACCCTAATAGCAAGGAAGAGGCTGTGCAGCTGCACAACCACACCATTTGACAGAAGGGCAAACAGCAGCGGCCACTGCTCACGAGGAGCCTAAATCTCCTTTTTTTCCCTGGTAAACCCACGCTGGTGCTCGCGCTGCTCTGGAGTGGCCATCCCACGCAGCTATAGGGGCCAGCAATAACTCAACTGGAGTATGACATAACAAACATAATTAACAGATTACATCGTCCTGCTTCCGGCACAGAAACCTCTCCAGCTCTTTATAGTCTTCTCCCAGAAGGGTAAACAAGGACACATGGCATATGTACAGCTTCATTTATCCTGTCCCTGTCCTGCATTTTGGTCCTGATTCTAGCATCTTCTCTGCTAACAGCTAACAAAGTCCCAATGTGTGCTTGTTGTGATTTTCCCGCGCCTCCCCTCCCTTCCATTTCTGATTTCTGAGATGTCCTAAAAATAATTCTGTTAGCAGGAAAATAAACAGGACATTACTCTTGATGGCTTTCAATTGTATTTTCT
>NW_009241360.1:0-992 GCF_000690835.1 Fulmarus glacialis | reverse complement strand
TTTTTTTTTTTTTTCTTTTTTAGATCAGAAGAACCAGCCTTAAAATAGTTAAGGTATAAATCGCAAACTTGGGTTTTTTCGTTTGTTTCAATGAATAAATTTTGAAAAGTGCATAGACTTAAGACATGACATTCTAAAGTTTTATTTCTCTGCTTGAGAAAATAATTGTTCCAGAGAAACATTTTGAACCTCCTTAACTTTTTTGCGCTTTCTCACTTAATGACATCTTCTTTCTAATGCAGTTAGCCTTACAATAATCTCTTCATGTCAAACCTTATGGTCAACTTGGACAAGGTAGGTGCTGTTAGTGTCTGAGCCATAAAAGCCCTTGTCATATAAAGCCAGAATTGTACATCTTAAGTTTGTATTCAGACAGTTAAAACACCAGCTGCTCACTGCTGGAGGCAATATATAGTTTATTTCTCTTTCAATCATGATCCCCAGCACTTCTTAGGAAGGCAGCCTGAGGAATGATGGCCATTAATATAAATTTGAAGTCAGAGAAAAGATTAACACAGAAAATTTCCATGCTTGTGCCAGCAAACATTGACAAAGCCCTGTGATTTAAAATACCACCCTGACAGTTTTGAGTATAATTAAATCACAGACATATGGGAGGCGAATAACTGAATGTCATTTGAGCTGTCTGAGTAGCAAAGAGAAGTTTTAGAAGCAAAGAAACAGGGAACTTGTTTCTTATTAAATGTCACTTCTCCTGTTTGTTCCCTGTTCTTTGTTTTGGTAACTGATCCAGCAGTGTAACCAATATTTTATTGCTAATATTTTCTTGATGTGAAAGAGATTCTGACTGTTTACAAAAGGATTTGTATTTTCTTTGTAGTCCAGAATTACAGTCAATTATATTTTCTGGGAAGATACTCAGGGCTTCAGAGAAAACAGGACCTGCTTACCAGATTGGAATACCTTCTGGACTGCTTGCTTGATGCAAAATGTCAGCAGTTCCTTGAAAACAATCTATCTGTTACAGATGT
>NW_009241359.1:0-987 GCF_000690835.1 Fulmarus glacialis | reverse complement strand
AGGAAGAGTTTTGAGAAATTGTGTCGTCCACTTGGAAGAGTCTCAGGTGATCTTAAACGCTTCTGTACCTTCATTAATCTCTGCTAGCAAGGTTCTTCATGTTGGCCATTTGGTTGCTGCTGATGTTCATGGTGCATTCCTTTAATTATTATTCAGACTTTCCTAGGCCTATTTGAATAGATACAAGAAGTTGTAACTCTTCTGTTGTTTACATTTGGAGTATCTTGGAATTTAAAGCAAAATCCATTCAATCTACTCACAGGTGTGGTTTCTCCTATGAAGAACTTCTGTGAAATCAGGTTTGAAGCACTGCTCCAAGCTCTGGAGTTCAGACTTCTGGAAGTGAAGATAGTCCTGCTACTTCTCCTGCCATGGCAGAGCCACTGTGATGGACGAGTTTGGATAGATATATTCTGAGAAGTTCAGGTCCTGTGTTGAGTGAAAGTGTGGGGTTATTTGATAGTCCTGGTAATGAGCATGTTACTCTGATTGGCGTTATTTCAGTGAGCTGAAAGTACTCCGAGATCCCCTACTGAACTTCATGAACTCAGCTGTCAGAAAGGGATGCCTGCTAGCTGCCATCATCAGCTCAGCACCAGCCACCTAGAAGAGAAGATATCTGTGCTCCGCTACTCATCAGCTCATTTTATTGGCCTTTTGTGGGTTCTTCAGTTTTGTTGTGCAAGTGAATGAATAAGAAAAAGTTTTGTCTAGCAGTCTCAGCACAGAGGTTGGCAGCCAAGAGCTCTTGGGCTCTAGTCCCTCATCTGACACCGAATGCATTTCTGTTTGAGCAAGTCACTCAGTTTCTTTGTGTTATGATTTCCCCTTCTGTGCACACACTGACTGGTTTATTAGTCATCTCATATGGATGTTGGGAGGATTAGACTCATTTAGAGAAGAAATAGCTGAGTGGGAAAAATGCCTTCCTACTGCTGAACTTGATTAAAACTTTATATTCCATAAATTTTGTATTCAGAAATAGAT
>NW_009241358.1:0-987 GCF_000690835.1 Fulmarus glacialis | reverse complement strand
TAAGTTGTTGGGTTTTTTCTCTTTGTTCTTTGTCTTGTGCCAGGCTTTTTATTTCAGTGGCATTTATCTGACAAGGAAGTTTCTGCAGTATATGTGAAACACTTGGTAGAGCAGTCACATGAAGGACAGTCATACAGACAACCATGCCATTGGGTTTTTCACCTGCCTTGCATCAGCTAGCTTCTCTGGCATGTTGGAAGTTTTGCCCTGTGAAAATCAGCAGGGGAGGAGGAAAAGGTGACTTCCCTAGCAGCTCAGTAAAGGAACTCCTGTACCGGCCACCTTCTTCAAATCCTGCCTGTAGGAGTAGCAAGCAGAACAACCGGTTCTTGCTTGGGCAGAGCACTGCTCCAGCATCTAACCCTGGAAGTTCTACAGCCCTTTGTGGTTAAAGTGGAACTGGCTGTCTCCACTCAGTGGAGCAAGGTGTATAGCATGAGATCTTTTTCACCTGGGTGACTGTTGGGTCACCCACTGCTCACACAGAAGGTCTTTCATGTTAACATCCCAGACAGCAACAGAGAATAGAGCATATTGTAACAGTTTGGAAAGCGCAGTCTGGATTAAAGATAGCTTTGCATTGTCTGGATAGCCAGTGACATGGCCATGGTATCATTAGTCTCTCTCTCTTCCACCTTGTCCTCAGGTGGTTCTCCAAGGAGCCTACCCGCCATTGAGAGAGCAGGAAGAGATGTACAACAAAGGCTGACACTGTTCCGAAAGGTAATCTCCAGGTGCTGCTAGTCCTGGGGTGAGGTTGAAAAAAATCGGAGCCACTAACACTGTTTTCAGCTTTTTAACTTTTCTGCTTTGGGCCCAGGACAGCCTTGCCTTGGCAGCTGCTTCCCTCAGCTGGTAACCAGGAGTCCGCTTGCTATTTGTTGCTTTCCCCCAGGCAGGTAAACAGGATGGAGTCTACTAGACCACGCATCTGCTTACCTCAGGCCTGAGAGCTGTAATGATGTGTGATTTTTGGTTAATTTTTTT
>NW_009241357.1:0-997 GCF_000690835.1 Fulmarus glacialis | reverse complement strand
GCCGGGGCACCGGCCAGTGCCGGGCCGGCTTGGGAGGGGAAAACAAAGGGGCGCTGGGCCGCCCTCGACAGCCGGGCACCAGGCAGGCAGAGCTCGGGGGCAGAGGGGAAAGGCAGACTCTCCCCTGCCTCCCTCCCCGGGTATTTCTTGCCGGCAGCATTTCTTTCTCCCAAAAAACCCTTCCCCAACGGCAAGGCGCTCTCGGATACGCCTTTCCCTCCTCTAGCGCACCTCGCATCGTATCTACCCTTCCCAAAAACCGCGTCCTGTAAGTGGCCCTGGGAAGATCCCAGGCAAGCCTGGAGCCCGCGAAACGCCCTGCTGCAAAAAGAAGGCGAATTTCTTCCTCTCTTTATATACATATCGAAAAGAAATCGTTTTATTAAAGACGGTTCAGGAACAGTTTGGCAACATGGTTAACAGCTTGGAAGTTCAGTCCATATTTCCAACACAAAGTAAAAGAAGACTTTAAGACAAGTAAAGAAAAATATATGGTTTATGGAGAAATAGTCTTACCGTATGTCTTACCCACATACACTGGTAATCAAAGTGTTTAGAGCAATAGTATATTATAATAAATAATACTAGTTCGGAACACACACATTTTAATAATTAGACGAGGCACATTAACAGAGAGGATATCGCTTCTCTCTCCTAGTAGTTGACTAGCGTGTCTGATCACCCTGTGTATATCATAACATGCACACTAGGTTTAAAATAATAAAAAATCGACAAAATCCTAGCCTTTCGGCCTATATAAATTATGGCATTTTTTGAAAATCCTTATTTATTGCTTCTGTCATTAACACCCGTTTATTTTTGTAAATTAAAAGTTAGCGGTGAACTTCACTTCTCCGACCAGGAGTTTTTTTTTAAGCGCCGAGGCGGGAGGAAGGAGAAGAGTCTTGTGCTTGTCCGGACAAACAGGCTAGAGTGGGCATTTTACACAAGGTCTGCGCAGGTTTATACACACCTCTGTAGCGGCAGCCTCTCCCCC
>NW_009241356.1:0-988 GCF_000690835.1 Fulmarus glacialis | reverse complement strand
TATATATATATTTATATTTAAATATAGAAAAAGCAAATTTTGGAGGAACTTGATGAGTGTTTTGTTAGAAAGACTTCTTAATCATTAAGAGAGTTAGAACTAAGGTGTTATGGATGCTGTTTATGCACAGCAGCACATCAAAAGTATACAGGCAGAAGCAGTACAAGTAGTTTTGCCAACAGCTGGAACTCCCGTTTCCCAAAATCTAAGTAGATTAGCACCAGATCTTTAGAGGAGTCAAGTCTTAAAAATAAAAATCTGTTGCAGGAGGTTGCTCAGAGAAGCACTGTCTTTAAAACAACTATACGTGAAGGGGAAGAGGAGGAAATTGAGGAAGAATCAGCTGAAGCTGTGGAGGAAGAAGACCTTTACCACCAGCAGGTATCTTGTTTTGGTTAACAAGGTTATTTAGGTTGAAAAACCAGATATATAAGCCATGAATTTTTGGAAAAATGTCATACCTCTTTGGGTGTGGGTGTTCCTTCACTTTTGTTTTGTTTAATCAGTAATTTAATGAAAGCATGAAGCTGTGTTATTAAGACGAGTGTAAAAAATATTCCTTCACATATTCCTTTGATGGAGGGAAGTAGATTTTTCTTAAAGCAAGGTTTTAAAGCTTAAAGATTTGGGGATTTTTTTTTTCCTTGAACTCTGCTCCTGATGAGATTTCCCCTAGGCCAATTGTTTTATGGTAAAGTTTGGCTTAAGCAGGTACACCTAAATTTACCTAAAGTTTTGAGAACTTAAATCCCTCATTTTCTCTGACGGAGGAAATGAGCGATTTGAAGACACTATCAGAGAAAATGTCTCTTGCATGCTGAAGAATTGCAACTGTGAAGGCAGTGGGAAGGTGTGAACTTGCAGTGACGATACAGACTGTTTTGAAATATAAGGGAAAATACTGAGATACAACATACTTGATTGTTCACGTTCTGAGTCTTATCCATTACTTTACTGTTTTGACCAGCTCTTTTTTAAAAAAAAAAAA
>NW_009241355.1:0-988 GCF_000690835.1 Fulmarus glacialis | reverse complement strand
GCAAATTTACATTATAAGTACTTTACAGAAGTCTTAAACCTTTTGTTCATATATTCAGGGCCCTTCTGTTTATCCCACACTGGGTTTTGCTCTAGGAGTTGCCAACCATGATTTTAGCCCTTTAAATCAAGAAAAGGCACTAAAGATCAGACAGAAGATGCTGTAGAGATGCAAAGATCCAAGATTCATTGTTCCTCCATTTAACTGGCCAACAATAACATTTCACATGTTTGGATGAAGAATCAGGAGGGAGAATTGTTTTTCAAGTCTCCAGGCTTTCCAGCTTATTTGGTGACCTTGCAACAGCAATGCATAACGTGAAAATAGAGCTGATGTTTGTTTTACAATAAACTGAACATTCCTCTCTTCTAATAGCTCCCGGCAAGATAAAGCAGTGAGGTTAATGGAAATGAATTTTTTTTTTTCCTTTTTGTAGATCTACATTTAACTGAAGACAGGAAATTCCCAGTGGGACCTCCGGTGAGACTCAGGAAGGACCCTCATGGCTTTGAGCCTCATTTCCCAGGAAAAAGCCTGTCCCTGCAGGGTGAGATTGAGAGATTTGCATCCCCCCCCAGACAATCAGCTCGGAGATCAGCTTGGTAGTGCCACAAACAGCACGTTTCCTGCAGAACCACACACAGTACATTTGCTGCCTACGTCAAAGAGACAGGCAAATCCAATAGCTTCAGTGTGTCTGATCCAGCAGATGGAGACGGCATCTCCTTTGCCCAGGAGATGGCAAAGTCCCGGCAAGATGCTCCCAGACTGCCTTCCCTATGCGTCGGCCAGAGACGCTCCTGGAGAGCTTTACAAATAAGCATATTGTATTTACTTTTGTGAAATGTTATAGCTGCTCAAAACCTGGATGCATCAAAGACATTTTGCCCAGCTGCTTTCTCAAGCAGAGGCCAGATGATGCCACTCTTGATTTTCCCGTTTCCTTCTTTTTTGGGACAGGATAGGATCATAGAATCATAGAATCATT
>NW_009241354.1:0-993 GCF_000690835.1 Fulmarus glacialis | reverse complement strand
TGCCACTGGCCGGGCCAAGCCACTGTGCCCACGGTGGGACCGGGACCCCGCGCCCCTCCCTCCCCGGCGGGGGGGACGGGGGCTGCGCTGTGACCCTGGCCGCGGGGCCCCTGCAGACTGAGCGGGGCTTCCATCACCACCCGGGACAGTGGCTTCCCGAGGTCTCCATCATTAATGTTGATCATAATCGCAGTGTTACCTTAGCTGTATGTCCCATGGAAATGCTGGCGATAGCCCTGTCTGTGAGAATCCTTAATCTGGTAGCTACATTTAAGCGAAATTGCCCGGAAGTCCGGAGTTTGAAGCACTGAGTCGGTGCCGTAGCGAGTGCTCGTGTTACGAAACCCCTTTCCCTGTCGTGATGGATGGAGTGCTCGGGCTGGGTTTCTCTGTGGCGTTTCGTGCATGCATTAAATAGCTTGGAATTCAATTTTGTCATGTCGGGTTGGAAGAAACATCCTTTTGCAATTTTCTGTGGTCTTGAAAGGGCTTCTTTCTTTCCTTCTTTCTTTCCTTTTTTCTTCCTTTGGTGCATTCAGGCCATGAAAGGACTCAGGAGCAGAATTCCTCCAATGACTGGTAGCAATTAGCCAGCATTTAATTAACCTCTAATGTTGCAAGAAAATTAATTACTTCCCTAAAATTAATACACACGCAGTCACAAATTACTGTCTGGGCACAACCAAGGAGGCAACGCTTGACCTGGTAGTACTGAAGGAGAAGCTGGGTTGATGGCTGGGCCGCCGGCCGCGGGCTGCGTGCGGATGGTGTATGATTCTATAATGGCTGGGAGATCGATGGGAAAAATAACAATAAAATCGTCCAGTTTGGCAAGCAAGTTACTTGGCTGAATAGGTTGCACTGACCCTGCTGCGGGCAGCTGGAAAACCCCACGCTGTGTCTCAGGGGTGTTTCACGGCAGCCTCGACCTCTCCCGTGGCTGTGTGGGGTGCCCGGGGTCGGGGCTCCCTGGCTGCAGGGGGTCTGGGGGAG
>NW_009241353.1:0-989 GCF_000690835.1 Fulmarus glacialis | reverse complement strand
GGCGATGGCTCGGGGGCCGGCGAGCAGTGCAGGGCTGAGGAGGGCGGCAGGAGCCGTCTCTCCTGTGGGAAGCAACTTTGTAAGCGCGGAGTAAATACATAACAGTGCCCATATCTCAGAAAACACGGGGATGCGCAGCACCTGCTTGTTGGAGCCGTCCCACTTTTTATAACTACCTCCCCGCGCAGGCACTTTATTTTATGTGAGGCGTTAAACCAGTTCTCATTCAGCTTTAGCTGAAGTCTTCCGAAATAAAATGTAAAACTGTAATGAGGTGTAAAAAACTCTGCCCTCAACTCCTTCGCGTTCAATGATGCGGTGAAGGGCCAGCAGAAAATGCTGGCTAGCCCACCTAGTGCCTGTGGTCCACGCACGAAATTCGAGAGGCGTAACGCCATTCTCGGTTTTGAATCGCAGTTTGGATTGCGATTGTCATTTAGTGATGACTTTCCGAGTCTGATTTTGTAACCTGTCTGAAAGGGTGTGAAATTTTTGATATGTGTTGCCAATTACTATGTTTATAAACTGTACCTCAAAGGATGTGGGTTTTAATCAACCCCAGAGCATAAGTCACCACTTTTTCCCAGGCATAGCCTATATTCTTCTTAGCTTTTCTTTTTCCCCCCCGAATATCTTAGAAAATACAGTTGCATATTTAAGTATTTTTTAAGCTACTCAATGTATAACTATCTTGAAATGAATATATGAATATATAATGGCCATACATTATGGATACTGATTCTGTTTCTTTGTACTACGGAGAGCTCCTTAGAAGGATTAAATTATTAACTTATGCACATTTCCATCAATGATGAACTACGTCTGGAACCATTCTAATATTTCACATGTGCCCTATGGACTTGGCTTAAGAGGGAAAAATACTCATCGTTGCCTGGATCGTACCTTCCCATCAGAAGAAATTTGCATAATGACCAAAGATCAGCACGTAGTTCCCTGACCTTGAATCTGATAGGGAGTAATATCATAAG
>NW_009241352.1:0-984 GCF_000690835.1 Fulmarus glacialis | reverse complement strand
CACTCCACAGCTTTCCAACAGCATGGTTTCTCCCACCTTCCTCTGAAGCGTCTGGAACGGGCTATTGACAGGGATGTGATCCTGGGCTTGATGAAATACTGGTCTGATCCAATGTGGCAGTTCCTTTATTTTGTTTTCTGTCTCGCTAACGATCTCTATCATACAGCTGGCAAAAGCATTGTTTAAACTATCGTCTGTGGCGTCCAAGGTCAGCCTCGAGCGAGTGAAGAAAGCAAGCATGGCATTTTTTAAACAGGGACCTCAGACTGTAGCAAGGACAGTCTGACCCCATTACGGTTGACATGCTGTCCTCCAAATGCACCGAAATACCATCATCAGTCACTCCTGCGGACACTTGCATGTTGCGGATGTTTTTGTCATGCATGTCTGACTCAACTGAGTCAGATTATCTGGCTGATCACTGAATGTTGCTTATGTCCTTTTGACTTCTGCAGAAAATCTTCTGGGGATACTAACAGGTTTTCTAATTAGACTCTGTTACATCAACGCCAGACGTAGTGATGCAACATACCTCCCACTTGCTGCTCTGCCGCAACAGGAGGTCAGTAATGGTTTAGTGTCACACAAAGTTTATTGCATGAATATTTATCAAGTGTAGGTTTGTGGTGAAAGTGCCTATATCTGCACTCTACCCTTTAGTGGTTTCTCTGTTTGCTTTTAAACCCCTGTGCACTAAATTGCTTACACCAGCTCATTAGGAGAGGGAGAAAGAGACGTTAGGAACACCTCCCTGGTTGACATTTGGGCTTTATTTGTGTTTATTATTAGTTGCTTTAACTCAGCCTGCGATGAGCTTTTGAAAAGAGAAAGAAATGCACGGAGATACACAAAGAAGCTCATTTACAGCTTTGTAATAAAAATCTTAGCACACATTATTAAATTTGTGATTCAACTGGCTTCTCATAACTCCTTAGAAAATAGAAAAGGAAAACAAGCAGTAATCTTTTATTTAAAATAGGCTCG
>NW_009241351.1:0-985 GCF_000690835.1 Fulmarus glacialis | reverse complement strand
TATCAGCTGTCCTATGGACTGAGCTCCTGCCCCTGATGACTTTCATCCACTACACTGCAGTAACTTGGACTACACGTTCTGATGCGAACAACCAGGTTGCTGCACAGAAGGCGACTTACCTGAGTCACCTTCAACATTTCAGGGGTTCAAGGAGTATGTTTTCTCAGTCAAAAAAGAAATAGCATAATGAGAGCAGGCCAAAATTTTGGGGGACAATTTCAAACGTAGGGATGAAAGGTTGGAGAACTGCTAATTTGGTATGAGAAAGGACTCTAGTCCTTAACAGCTAGTGAACTTTTCTCCCTGCCTTCTTCAGACAAAACCAATCCTTCAAGGTTCCTAGGTTTTAACTTTGAAATCAGAGAAAAGCAGTACTTGTAACTAGCACTGAGGCATTTATACTCCCTTCTTTAATATGAACATGCATTACAGATAAAAATAAAAATTAATGCTAGTGACTATAATAAAATTTTTTTACACAGCCCTACTATAAAACCTAAGAACACAAAGAGAAACTTTGAGCAGGCATAATTAATTATACACACTAAAACTTTTTACTACAGAAGTATAAAAATATATATGTGTTCTAATTAAAATGTTAAAACCCTTACACCAAGCTAACCACTGAATATACTATGAAACCAGGAAAACAGCATTTAGTTCTGGCAAATTCTCCAACATATCTAATGAGGTGAGAACTGAATACAATTAAATTCCTCGTATTTCAGTAATGGCTCTTACCCCAGCATATCACCATTCTGAAGCTGTTGAATTCAGAATTTGCTGAAATTAAGAACCAAGTCTATTGGCACTTAGCAAGGCCTCTGGCTACGTGCACTCACCGGGAGGGGAAAGGTAAAACAAGTTTCATCTCATTAGCAAGCAGAAAATGCTTCAAACTTAATTTCATGATCAGAAAATAAACTTCTCTCTTTAAAAACTGGCATGGGGAAAACTCATTTGAAAGCATGGACTATATATCAAG
>NW_009241350.1:0-987 GCF_000690835.1 Fulmarus glacialis | reverse complement strand
CCGGTGGCCGGCGTGGACCTCGCTGCTCTCTGGGTTTCTGCCCTGCCCTTTGCAAACGCTTCAGCTGGTCCCTGGTAGGCAGCGTTATGCCTCCTTGTGCAGCCTGGCAGCCTCCAGAGGCACCTTTGCCTTGCCTGGAGGGTAGAAAGTAACTGAAGATTTTCTCCAGCTCTCTGGTTCCTTTAGCAGCCGCTAAAATAGGCAATGCTTCCTTGCCAGTGAAGTGACTATGTACTGTTACTTTGCTTCACTTGCCACCTTCTTGCTTGTTGTCTGTGCACCCGCCTAGTAGAGGAAAAAAAACCAAAACCGAAACAAAACAAAAAACTTAGGATACTTATTTCTGAAAGACATCCCTGAACTGGGATTCTCTGTCTGATGGTTTTGGATTACTGTTGATGCTGCTGCTTTTCATATTTTTCTTTGGTTATTTTTAGCATTGCCGTTTCTTTGGTTTTAAATTTAGTTCAGAAGAAGATGTGAGAATAAAACTGGGAGAAAAGAGAGGTCCTTGATCACTGGCGGAAAATCTCTTGTCTTTTGAGTTCTAAGGGTGAAATGTAAAATGCAACTGTTATGACCGAGAGTGAGGTTTGAAGAGCCATCTTAAAAAGGAAGAGAAGAAAAAAAGACGATTTTAAATTTTTTTTATTTTTAAGCATTTAAGTTATTGAAGTAACAGTTGTATTTAAGTAGGGATCTGGATAGTGCAGTTTTTCTCTCCCACAAATACAGTGTTTTAAGGAGCAATCTTAACCCTAGTATGATCTGTACTTGCAAGACTTTCTGATACTGTTTTCAGAAGGGAAGAAAACTTTTATTTTTTTTGTTAGAGCTGAAACTCTGGTAGTGTGTAATTCACCTTTATGTGGTTGGGCTTTGAGAGCACAGAGAATTGCCAGTGATTGAGCCCTGAATTTCGCTGAGCTCTGATATGGTTACGGTGCCATGAATCAAGAAACAACACCCACTTGGTGGGAGGCAATC
>NW_009241349.1:0-986 GCF_000690835.1 Fulmarus glacialis | reverse complement strand
GAGCTTGCCTCCAGTCAAATTTGACAGTGAGCTAATATGGTGTGCTCGTTATCTCAGGATGGAGAAAGGAAAAGCCTGCTACTCTAAATAATCTCCTGGGTGTATCACTTCTGTCAGGTTAGAAAGAAAAATAGCTTGCTCTAGTCATTCACACAAGCTGCAGCGACTTAAAGATGTGCAGAAATCAGAGACCTAGATATGCAATATTTGCAGAGAAACAGTCTGGCACCCGGTGCAAGTTAGGGCTGTTTCAGTGGAGTTAAAGCAGCTCATTTCTGCCAGTGGATGACAGTACCCGGTGTGTGGCTGTACAGCACTTACTGGTAACTGCTGACGAGCTGTCACAGGTTGGTGGTGCCCATCCTTCTTCACACTGGCATTGCAACTCGTGGTCACACACCTAAGGAAGCACAAAGCCAGGAATATCTTCAGGTTGGAAATATGAGTGAAGCTGTGATGTCATAAAATTTCAGTGGCTCTGGATCAGGGTCCCGATAAGCTTACTGAAGCTAGGTCTGCAAACCCCCTCTCATTTCACTTGGACCAAAATTTAGCACAGAGAGTAGCAGTTTTGCACAGTAAAGGACAGGCCTGACTGTCTGCTATCATGTGCCTTTTGCAGGTGTTTCTGCAGTGAAAGCTACAGTACAAGGCACAAAGCAGCAGAGTTGGTTTTTACATCTGTAGGTCTCTGAATGCTCAAATAAGATGAACACAATTATCTTCCCAAAACAGAAGATGACTTGGAAGAGAGTAGCTGTGATACTGAGGCTCAGAGGCGGGGACAGACACGGAATCTTTGTCTGTCTCCTGTGATCTCCTTAGCAAAAATATTGATGCTGTATCAGGTTAGATTTGCTTTCATAAAAATATAGGAAGCTTCTGACTCCACAACTTTTGCAAATTCCTATCCCAATGACTTAAATACTGTCATCAATAAGGTCTGTAGCTGATATGCATAATTTTCTTTTTTTTTTTTTTTTTTT
>NW_009241348.1:0-985 GCF_000690835.1 Fulmarus glacialis | reverse complement strand
CCTTAATGATCCTATGATTCTATTCTATGTGTTGCAGTCTCCTTCATTACCTGCAAAGGATGGTGATTTCATAACCATATGGATTACCAAGGTGACACCACACCTTCTAAGGGTTTCCACACTTCCAAGGGTGCTATTCTTTCTGGAGCAAGGGGGATTTTTGGAGAGGTTGTTGAGCCATTCACTGCAATGGCAGAGAGATGGGAGGATTCGCATGAGAATTAGTGTTCTCACAGAAGGTCAGGCTGGTGCGGAAGATCAGTCTTTGGGGCTGGTAGGGGAGGAGACTGTAACTGATGTGCACAGACCTCTGTATTGCCAAGGTCTGTCTATCTGGCGTTACCAACCACTGATCATAGAACTGGAGGGAGCACACCCGAGGGATGGGAAACTGTAACTGATACCCAGGCCCAAGCTCCCACCATGAGGGACCTTGGCAGTGTTATGGAGGAGGTGCTGTCCTCCTAGAGAGCTGCTGTCTTGTGGTGCTGGATGGATGAGGTGAGCTCTGTAGCTCCCCAGGATGATGGAGGAGGAGGAGGGAGCAAGACCTGGCCTAGGGTGGGGAGTAGCCACCACACTGCCTCCGCAAGTCCTGGAAGAGGGATTTGCACATCCCAGGCAGGAAGCGCAGCATGTTCATGTAGGTGTCCGTGGATCAAACTATAATTTCTTGCAACTACGCTCAGCAGGTGAATGATCGTAGGAAAAAGCTCTTTCACAGCTCCACATCTTTTTGCCTCCTACACAACTCATTTACACCTTGGCTATTTGGACAGAGAGGACAACTAGCGTGGTGGCCAACCAGCTTCCAGGCAGGCTGGTGACCCATGAGCTGTCCAAGGGCAAAGGGTGTCTTCTTCGCTGACCGCTCTTGCTTTAGGAACCCCATCTCTCCCCCAGGCCTCTGTCCTGCTGGCTGGGGACCTGCACACCAGGATGGGTGTGAGTGGGGCTGTACCCAAGGGTGTGCGCGAGCAGGTGT
>NW_009241347.1:0-984 GCF_000690835.1 Fulmarus glacialis | reverse complement strand
TCAAGCTGTTGACAAACTGATACCAGTTTTTAAATGTCTATGCAGGACAAATTTTGTCATCATTAAGATTTCTGCTTTAAAGATCTCTGAAATATTGTTTACTTTGAGGAACTTAGATGACATAAAGAATCCACAATACCTAGGTTTCAGATGCTTAGCCCAAGAGTAGAACCCAAACCCCAGAACTATACCCAAAACTATATATAACCTTCAAAAGGTACTTCAAAATTTGACTCAAAATCCAGTATGTTTTATGCATCAAATACATCTGGCCATACCACTATGTCCTCTTCACTGGAGTCTTCAGCAAAGTTCCTCCACTCACTCAGTATCCAGAGACCTGCAAGGACGTACTAATGTCTATTCTTTAAGAGAGCTTAGCAGAGCTTATAAAATAAGCCCATCTAGTCCAGTCTCTTGTTTCCTTTTGGGGTTCAAAGTGGATTCTTGAGGCAAAATTTAGAAAGGCAAGAATGAAGTCATACTTCCTCAGAATACTCTCTCAGCCTCCAAAAATTTTTTGGCTCAGAAACTGGGCTGACAGAAACCTCCTGAATTTCATCAAAAGCAAATGCAAAGACTTGCATATGGGGTGGAGTCATGCAACAATACAAGCCAGTGCTGACTGTCTGGGAAGCAGAGATGCAGAAAAGGATTTAGAGGTCCTTGTGGACAGTAAGTTGAACATGAGTCACCAGTGTGCCCTTGCAGCAAAAAAGGCCAATAGTATCCTGGGCTCTATAAGCAAGAGTGTATCCACCATGCACAGGGCAGCATTCCCCTCTGTTCAGCACTTATGAAACCGCATTTGGAGTACTATCCAGTCTTGGGCTCCCCATTACTAGAAAGACATGGACATACTAGAATACATCCAGCACAGGGCCATCAAGCTGCTCAGGGGCTGCAGCACATGCCCCTTGAGTAGAGGCTGAAGCAACTTGTTCAGCCTCAAAGAAAGGAGAGACTTTATTGCTGTCTACAGCT
>NW_009241346.1:0-972 GCF_000690835.1 Fulmarus glacialis | reverse complement strand
TACTGCTGTGATCATACTTCAGTGCATGTACAAAAGCTTTGTTAGGTTAATGACTTTAATGACGGACCTGTTCTTAGGTGGCTAACTGGGTGGCATGATGTGTTGTTTGACTGAAATCTTACCTTTTATGTTTTATTATTTTATTTATGTTTTATTATTTTATTTTTATTTGTTCACTTTAAATGAGGAATCCTTATAACGTACATAACTAATCTCTCCCTCTCTTTTAGTTTCAGATGATCATGCACCTCAATGCAATTGCACAACAACAACTCTCTGTTCGATATTTTCTCAAGGAATATATTATCTATACCCCTTTAATATAGAGTACCACATCCTAGCATCCACGATGCTCTATGTCCTGTGGAAGAACATCGGCCGCAAAGTCGAGCACCACCAACAGCACAAAACTCCATTCAAATTCCACGGCATAACTATTGGAATGATTTTTGGACTAATTGTGTTAACTAGCACGATAGCCGTAGTTGTTGTGTATTTAATTCAGATTGGACGTTCAAAAATCAAAAGTGAGTTAGCACTTACTATGTTTTATTTGCATGCCATCTTTGTGTTGGCCCTGATGTGTACAGCTGGAATCGTCGCCCTTCTCATCTACAGACTGGAAGATAGATCGTTGGATAATTCAAAAAATCCCGCTCGAAAACTTGATGCAGAACTGCTGGTGGGCACGGCTGCAGGGTCCTGGCTCCTCTCCTGGGGCTCGATCCTCGCCATTATCTGTGCCCAGGCTCATCCAAAATACACATGGTATAACCTGCCCTACTCCGTCCTGGTTATTATTGAGAAATATATTCAGAACCTCTTTATCATTGAATCCATACATCGTGAGCAGGAAAAGGTGAACGATGATATTAAAACTCTTCGAATAGTGACTATATCTCGGGGGAGCACTTTATCACTTACCCCCTCGTACAAAGAGATTTACAATGGCAGAGCCGCTCGTGACAGCGG
>NW_009241345.1:0-987 GCF_000690835.1 Fulmarus glacialis | reverse complement strand
TTTTTTTTTTTCTCTCTCTCTAAAGATACAATAACTATTTTGATGTAAATGGCGAGCCTTGGGTGGGTCCCTGGGGTAGAGAGTTAATGATTCTTCTTACACCGGGCTGTTCGTTCACTTTTCCTGCGCGCACCATGTTAATAAATTAATGCACCTTTCATTACTCCTACACGCATCAAACCTCAGCTTTGTATTTTGCGGCCTGACCCTCGTTCCTTTACTTTTGTGAGCAAGTTGCCCCCATGCTAAGGCTGGGGCACTTTTAAATGCAGCCCCATAGTCCTACCCAGGTTTGTAATCCGTCAAAAAGCCGTTGATTGCTGCAAGCGTTACTTTTCATTAAGAAAACTTAGAAGCAATTTGGAAGAACCCTTCTCAATGAATACATTTACCCCCAAATGCTTTTTATTCTTCGCCTATACTTGATGAGTTTCTCTGGCACAAATCAGTTCTTACAGGCACAGAATGGGCAATCCCCTGATCCCCATCAATTGTCATCCAGAGTTTGGGCCACTTTGACCGCCAATAGTGGGGAAGTCAGAGCTAATCCTCAGAAGGAATCACGGGAAAAGAAAAGCAACAATAACCAAGTCAAGCGTAAAAAATGAAAGAGAAATCTCTATTATCACTCACTACATTTCCCAGCGATGTACTGAAAAAATCAGCTCGTTTGTCATTCGAGTCAGACACCCGGAGAAGAATATGGGGTCGTGGTGGGTTGGTAGACTCACACGACGTAAGGAACAATATTTTAGAGCAAAAGGCCTCTTCATTTGCCAAATCCTCCTCACATCCGCCATAACCATTAAATACAGACTGACTTTATTCTCTATGGGAAGAACAAGGGGAAAGGAGCCTTCAGCCACATAGCCAGACAAAAGTCCAAAGAGCCGGGGACCGGGGAGGCGAGGCGGGAGGAGGGTCGCCACCCTCCTCCGCACCGGCCCCGGGCCCTGGGTCAGGGGGTGTGCGGGGGGAAGGAGGGGT
>NW_009241344.1:0-981 GCF_000690835.1 Fulmarus glacialis | reverse complement strand
CTATCCCAGCTGAAACCAGGACAGTATGGAATTTTTTTTTTTTTTCTAGAAGTGTTATTTCTGGCCTAAGCAGAAACCAGAAGAACTGCAAATCTCTATGGAAAGACAGATTAATTTTGTAGATCGAAGAGCCCAATTTATAGCTTTTAAAATTCTGTTAACAATTATAACGATAGTTCAAGTAAATTTTGCATATTAAATTCTGTTTTTCTGGTTGTCTTAAGAAATTCCTAATTATAAATACTGATATTAAGTTTGTTTTCTGACAGTGTTAATTTACTGTTATGTTGCTGTCAGAAGAAGACACCAATGTGGTCTTTTAGTCCATGGTGTTTTTTCATCCTTTTCATTTTATATGCTACTATTCTTCAATAAAATTTTTAACCTGTGCAGGCAGATGAAGCTATATGGGTAGATCTCAATCTTAAACTGACATAGTGGCACATACTTCAAATGCCATGTGAGCTTGGGGCTGAAGTTGTAAACAAGTATAGTTTTCTGTGTTGCATGCTAGTACACAGTAATTTGACTTGATATCAGGTGATGTTCCCAATTTGGCAGTAAACAAATGTTACATAGTGTGGCAGTAAAACTAATTTCTTACTGTGCTTTGAGGACCTAAACTATAACATAAAAGAGTTAGGGTCAAGTTGCCTCCCCAGGCTTTGCTGATCCACTCATATTTCTCACTTGTGCATGCTCAGTACATATGCTAACTACTCCTTTTCTAAAGATCCGTTCCATTTCCCTGATACCAGTTTAGGTTTAATACCACCTGCTAACAGCAAAAGGAAGCTTTAAGGCAAATATTGCCAAACTGTTAAAATATTTTACACTGTAATTTCCAATTTTACAATTCAAACTACAGGAACCTTTAAATAAGTTATCCTCTGCTCTATTTTTGAAGTTTTCATATTATGGAAATAAGGTGGATACTGCTTACATATTATGCATTCAAATCATAGAATCATAGAATCATAG
>NW_009241343.1:0-982 GCF_000690835.1 Fulmarus glacialis | reverse complement strand
TTTTTTCTTTTCTTTTTTTTTTTTCCCCTATTTTTAGCAGTCACTGATGCTTGCAGTTATTTATTAACTCTGTAGAAGTTACTTGGAAAAGAAAAGTGAGAAAGGGCTAGAGTATCTCAAGGCAGGCTACTGCTTAGCCAGTGCTTGGGAGTTATTAAGGGACAGCGGTGGAATGATTTTTTCCTCCTCCTTTGCCAGTGGAAAATACCATTAAACTGAAAGTGGAAAATTCCCACAAGAGAGAAAAGGAAGTTGCTTGGAAAAGGCTGATAGAGATAGAGGGATATGTTATATCCCTCTAGAGAAGCTAAACCAACTTGTCACCATCAAATGCACATGGTTTTCATTCATTCCTGTAGAAAGCTTCATCTCTGCTCTTCAATTAGATAATAATTTCGTTGTGGATGGTTTTGCCGTTAGGCTGTCAAATGAGCCAAGTGAAATGGCATTTGCTGTTACCTGTTCTGATTGCTTGCTGTGGTTAATTTTTTTTCAATCATTTTCTAATAAGTATAAATTTTGAGGAGAAGGCAATCTCTGACTTGATATAGACATATTTTTAGATACACTCACATTGAAATCAGTTGTTTGGTTTGTGCTCCCGTCTGCTAAGGAAGGCTCTGATACAGCTACGTACCGTCTCTGACTGTGGGCTCATGTTCTCCATCATCCCTCTATGCCCTCGAGGCCCATGACGCTGATTTCTGCTAAGCCAAGTTCAGCCAGACTTCACTGTAGTCTCTGCTCATCAGTTAACCTATTCACCACAGCTGTTTGAGTAGCCTCATGTGGGAAGTCAGCCCATTACCCTGACAGGGAAATAACCATTGCAGTAAAGCAGTGGCTGCTGGAAAGTAGATAGGAAATTGTTCTCTTGCATGGACTTCTCTCTGATCAAAGGCATCTCCAGTTTTAAGCAGCAATTCGTACTTTAATGCTTTGTTTGGTGAGCATATCGCCATTAACTTGTGTAAACACGCTT
>NW_009241342.1:0-977 GCF_000690835.1 Fulmarus glacialis | reverse complement strand
TTTTTCACAGGTTTTCTGAGTTGCCAGCACCTGAAAAATCTGCTATTCATCCATACCTACTTCATCGAATGACAACACAATACCTGTGTGTTTGTCAGCTTAAAAGAATCGCTCTCTTCCCTTAAGGGATACGCAAATGTTCACAATCATCTAGATTGTATGTTTCTAAGGAGGGGCTGATTCTATTAATAATCCTTTACAGGAATCACACCCCATGCCTCCATGGTCTCTCCCCTGTCAGGTTGGTTGTGTCACCTCAAAAGAGTCTCTTCTTGTGAGGCATACCAGCCTGGTTAGGTAACGCTTGTGCTTGACACCTACCAGGACACTAATAGGGCTGATGTTCTGCCTCAGTGCCGTTACAGAGAGAAAGGACGGTGAAAGGAAGAGGTACTCAGACCAAGCTATTCAAAATGGAAGGAATCATTATCATATCCCAGCATCCTAGCAAACAATTTCTTTGTGGTCACAATACGCTAGATGGAGAACTGAAGAGAAGAAATTGTGTGGACTTTTGCATGCAGATGTTTGTTCTGCTTGCACTGCCAGAAGACCTGAGCTCTGCTGTGCACCCACCTGGAGCCACTTGGCTGTGAGGCACCTCCAGTCTAGAGGCTGTATTGCCACATTAACGTGCTGTGTAAAGTAAACTTATAAACACTCCGTTTTAGCATGACTTGTTAGTTATGATCCAGTGCTAAGCAAAGCACAGCTCTATCCTTTATATGCAAAAATAACACCCTGCCCCTTCCCTGTTCCTTTATTTTTGTTGTCTTTTTAGATTCCAAACTCATTCAAGTGAGGCTGTAGCATTTTTGTGCATGAGAGGGCTTGGGAGGCTGCAGAATACTAAAAATAACAAGCATGGTAATACTAATGCTTACAACAAAAATAAAGCCTTGAAAGTTCAGAGGCAAGAGTCAATGAAAGTACATCGCTTATTAGAGGAAAGGGTGCAGATCTGTATAAACATCAGG
>NW_009241341.1:0-983 GCF_000690835.1 Fulmarus glacialis | reverse complement strand
CGCCGGGGCTGCGGAGGCAATGCAAAAAATTGCGTGCAGGTAGAGAGACACTACTAGGAGAGATCTAATTTGCTTTCTTTTCACGTTATTTGGGAAAATACAATTATGCCGGTAGGAAATCTGGGACAGGCATTGCACCTTTACTAGGAACTGCCAGTGAAGCCTCCGCAAACGGAAGCTGAGCTGGGGCGCAGGGACTCCCCGGGGCACTCGGGCGCCCGGCTGCCCCCGCTGCCCGCTGCACTCCGCTGCACTCAGGCAGCCATGGGGGCTGGCAGACCGCCATTTGCCTTCCTAAAATAACCAGTAGCAAGCGTGCAAAATTTGAAGAGGTGCGTTAAGTACCCAGTGTGTTTGTTCCAGTGTTTAGTTTTAACGAGCCTGTACCTGGTAAACTGGATTTGTTTATGAAGTCTTATCTGATTCCTCTGTTTTACAGTTTTAAGCTCAGACGGCTAATTAGCATGTGAAAAGTACATAGTGACCGTCCCGCTTCTGTAGGTTTAATTAGCCTGATTAGGATCTTTCAGGCGTTCTGACAGAGTAGTCTTACACACCTGTTTGAATTGTTGGCTCAAACTATAATTACACAGTTTCTTAGTCCTTTTGAACGGAAAAGAGCATTGCAAGTTGAATTGTCCCGCTTCTTAGTCCCCGTAGTCTGGGGACTGCTGCGTCTGGATTGTTATGATGTGTCATGTTGCTGTTACTTTAGAAATACTGAGCAGCTCTTCATCTTGTTCTTTATTTTAAAGTATCACAAGAGGGCGCTCACCTAAAGCTAAAAGTGCACGATTGTGCCGTATTGCCTTTTTTTTCCCCTGTGTTTTCCCACTCCAATGTTTCGACATAGAGCTCAGATACATATTATAAACGGATGACAAAGTATGCTCTGTGGATTAGAACGATAGAGACAATAGTGTTAGCATGAGGAAAATTATCATTAAATTATACCTTAGACAGGTATACTCTTTGCTGGGTAA
>NW_009241340.1:0-981 GCF_000690835.1 Fulmarus glacialis | reverse complement strand
GAAAGAATGCAGACCAACGTAAAGGTCTGTAGTTGAGTTTGAACTGGAGGCAGCCTTTTGTCCCAGTGAATAGCCTGTTGAGCTCATCCGCAGCAGCTGAGCTGCAGCAACTCGAGCTAGCGGAGCATCTGCAGAAAACAGAGCTAAGTCAGCAGAGGTGTGTGGAGGCTCACTAACTTGCTGAACTTTGCAACCAAACAATTAAAAAATGAAGGGTATGGATGTATGTTATGAAAGGTGCTTTGCCTTTTTAAGTGAGGACAGTTTTGTTAAACCTGACACTTCAGGGCATGAGAGTAAATTTTCACTGATGTAGTTTGTGAAAGTAGCAAAGGCAGCAAAAGAGGCTTTATTACACACAAACTCCAGAATAAGTCAGTTCTAAAGTGTAAAAAGCAACTGCTGTTTTCTGTGTGCAGATTATGAAACAGGCAGGTTCTCAAAGCATGAATCAGAGAGGATTTTGAACATCTGAAAAGTCAGACTTCTTTCAAGTTAATTTATCCGTACCCACATTGGCCAGAATATTGAAAGCTGATGAAACAATGTGGTACATTATTTTGTCCTGTTCTGTGTTTTAGTTAAGTATTTTAAGACAAAGAAAAATCAATACGCTAATAGGGTGGTATGGAAAGCATCAACAAATGCACAACTGGATGCAAGTGTACCACAGTCATGCAGAATGATTGTCACTGCAGGATAATCTCTGGCCAGATCCACAACTAAGGTTGCGGCTCCTTTGCAGCAACCCAGGCTGGGGAGCAGCTCTGTGGAGAAGGCCCTGGGGCCATGGTGGGCAGCGACTGGGCACGGCCAGCAGTGGCCCTGGCTGCAAAGAAGGCCCACCATGTCCTGGGCTGTATGGACAGGAGCATGGCCAGTCGGTTGAGGGAGGTGGTAATCCCCCTCTGCTCAGTGCTCATGAGACAACAGCTATGTAGTTGGTCCGGTTTTGGCACCCCCAGCAGAGGAAACACATCA
>NW_009241339.1:0-976 GCF_000690835.1 Fulmarus glacialis | reverse complement strand
CTTTTTGAAAAGAAAGCCTAAAGTGAAGGTTATTTTGGTCCATTTATAGTGTGTACTGCATTTTCTAGCTAAATTATAGAAAATTATATGCCATGATTTTCTTGCTGCCTTTAACCAGCTTTATATGAATCTCACAGTTCATCTTTGATATTTTGTTGCATTGTACCAATTGTATGAAGTTTACAAAAATGTTCCCAAACACCCCAGATTCCTGATAATTAGCTTTCTGCAGAGACTAATGATGAGCATGCTATTCTCCTTGGTGCAAAGCTCTTCAGAGGACCAACCTTCTCTATTTTCTTTGTCTCTGCTACTTACAATACTGAATAAAGTTTATGTTCTTTGAGGTCAATCTTGGGGGAGCACAGATGAATTTATTATAACCAGCACCATGGAACAAAGAAGCAATGGAATGAGTGTTTCCCTACTTTATAATAAAAAAGACTGGGAATTAGGTCAGGTTCTCCTGATTTAATGCATTCAAATCATTGCTCAGTTCTTGGGCAACGTATAGAAAGCAAAAGAAAAGTGGAGATTGTTTCAAATATTTTCTCGCTCTTGAATAAAATCACATACCCCATAACATGCTTTAAAAACATCATATATTAAAAATCGACTTTGATTAATCTACGCTTAACTGTAACGTCAGTGCTTTGTAAAGGTGTATGGGATCTTTTATATTTAGAAACAACTGCAGACGAATATAATCATTAGAAACTGTCTTCATTGTGGGGAAGAACATGAAATATAATTTGTTTTGTCCTTCTTCCTCTGAACCCAAAGTTTTATTCTGTGGTCAGTACTTATATCATCCCCTGCACGTTTTTCATAAAAATGTAAAAAAGAAATGTAAATAACATCAAAATAGTAACCTTCTCTGATATTATCTAAAAAATAAGCATAGTATCAATATAACGTTGGCTACTATAAGGAAAAGTCAGGTAATAATACTTAGAGCCTGTCCTGGTTTCAGCAG
>NW_009241338.1:0-983 GCF_000690835.1 Fulmarus glacialis | reverse complement strand
CCTGAGACCCCCCTCTCCGGGGCCAGCCCTCCGGGGCTCCTGCCCCTTCCGCTGCCGGGAGACCCCCATACCTGGGGCTGCACGGGCAACCCCTGCCCAACGGGCGATAACCAATTTATGTAGCTTTTGCCTTCCCGGGGAGCAAGCAGAGTGGTCTGCTTGGCTTCGGGATGGCATTTCGGGATGTTCCAATATCCCCCTATGGATTTGGATGCCGCGGGGCTCGGGGAGGTGGGGAGGTGAGGAGTGCTACACGGCAGGGAATTACCTCCCAGCCAGGAGTCGAATTATTTTTCACAGTTGAATTTCTGTGATTAAAAACTTTGTGGATCTTCATTAGATACAAATTAGCCAGAAAATGGTGGTACTTAGAGGGAATTTTAGGTGATAAAATACAAAAGAATGAGTTCAAGTGGCATGAGTTTGTTTTAATTAAGAAATGAATTAATCACCCGACTTATTGGGCTTCACTGTTCCACAGATTCAACAAATTCAAGTGACAACATCTACACAATGATTAATCCAGTACCGCCCGCAGGCAGTCGATCGAATGTAAGTCTGCTTTCTAATAATTTACATATCAGATACCATAACAAATCATAATTAACTTCATCAGTTGAGAGTAAAGCAGTTTAATTGATTTCAGCCATTTGTTACAAAACAGAAATAAAACAAACCATCAAAAAGCGATTAACTCGTCGGTGACTTTGTTAATTTTTTATGCTTATTAAGAGAGCGGCGGTCCTGCTGCTCCGGCCGAGGTGGTGGCAGCTGCGTGCCCGGCGAGATGCTGCGTTTTGCGGGATACGGGCAGGCTTCAATCTCGTTAAACGCTGGTTGGAGGGAGCCCTCTGCGCTGCCGGGGGTCTGGGTCTGCCCACACCCCTCTGGCCAAATTGTATGGGTGAACCCCCAGGCCCACGAGCCCCCAGACGTGCCCCACAGCCCCAGGGGTGGATGCGTCCCTCCTCTCGCCCCGCTCC
>NW_009241337.1:0-983 GCF_000690835.1 Fulmarus glacialis | reverse complement strand
TGATTCTATGATTCTATGATTCAGAAAAGAGCTCCTGCAGGTAAGGTTTGTTCCCTTGAGAAGTCCTGCTCTGTCCTCCCCACATCCTGGAAAGGGTAGGGCGGGCATCCTGCCAGCGCAGGGGCAGGGACTGTTGATGAAAATGAGGTTAAGAGGAAAGCTGGGCTGACAACCCCACCCAGCCAAAGGGGATCAATTATGCGACAGCAGCAACCATGGGCAAAATTGTTCTTTATCATTAGTTTGGTGACTCGCATCTCCCTTGAGCAGCTGAAATGCACTTGGTCATGGGCAGTACACGCACAGCAGGGTTTGAAGGTCAGTGATGGACAAACCCGGGAACCCCCACCCCCCTGCAAGCGTGTATGGCTTTCCCGTACCGTTGATCTGGACGTCGATGAAGCCTGGGGCGATGATGCTGTCCTTGCAGTCCAGCTGGATGTCAGCAGAGCCCTTCTCGTCGAAGAAGAGTTTCTCCGGGTTGAGGATCTTCCCCTCTCGCACCCACAGGTCCTCCCTGAAGGGACAGTTACACACACACACCAAGCTCCTCTGCCATCTGCGGCGGAGCACGTGGGAGCAGGCAGCCATGGCCCCAGTGACAGGGGTGGCCTCAGGTGGAGCAGACCCCACTGGCACCCTCCACCATGGGCTCTCCAATGTCTACCAGGGCAAAGCTGCTCCTCCAGCAGCAGCCCTCTCTCTGCCTGGCCTCTGGCTTTACAAAACTCACAGGAACGGGATTTTCATGGGCTGCCCGTCAAACGTGCTGGCGATGGCCAAGGGGCCCAGGGGCTGGCAGAGGAGGCAAAACGAAAGACGAGGGAGCAGAGAGGGGCCGTACAACACGCGCCTCGTCTCCGGCAGAACTCAGGCGGAGGGGATGAGGGAGGGTGGGAGCGCGGGGGCGAGAGCCGGCAGCTGATGCACTGGGGGAGCTGGGGACAGTCCCTCGGGCGCTCCAGGTTCCGGGTCAGCTCTGC
>NW_009241336.1:0-978 GCF_000690835.1 Fulmarus glacialis | reverse complement strand
GGTATCAGACATGTAACTTTCTCTGGAGGGGAATGTTCCACAGGGGATGAACACCTCATGCTCCCTATACTTGCACGTTTCTGGTTCAGCAAAACCTGTACAACACATGTGCCTGGATACTTCTCACACTTCACGCTGAAGGACAGACCATATCTACTGCCTTGGTTACCCTGGATTCCCCCTGCACAAAGGATGATGTCTCTTGATCTCTGCTATCACGTTGCAGGAGGCCTTCAACAGCACCTTTGGATTGTTTTCTGATTAACCACACAATTAATATTGTCCCTGTATGTTGCATATAGATAACATGTTAGCCTTTCAGCCGAATAAAAAATATAGAAAAAGTGAGAAGGCGAGGAAGAGAGGGCAACAGAGAGAGAGAAAGAGAGAGGTCCTATCCTCAGAACAGCCTTCTTGAGTTCATGCAGATTCAAGCACTATGCCTTATTTGAAGGTGTTCTATCATTTGCAGAGTGTCACTCCCAGGTTGTTTTTTTTATTACTAGCATCCTGGGAAAGTGCTCTCTTTGGAAGTCCTTAGTCCTTAGACTCCCAGCTCCCAGTGTCTTAGTCTCATAATGCTTACTGTATCATGACTGTATTAAGGAGCCAAGCCTTTTCAGCCCAAAACAACCAGGACAGACCTAAGAGCTCCACCACTTTGGCTTTCCAAAGCATTCCTCAACCATCACTAACATAACAGTGCTCAACATGGATTTTTACCTAGCCTACAGGCAGGGGAGGCCTTTCTCCAGCTTTCTGAAAAATCAGAAGTCTCCCCATGGGTGCCCTAGCACTGCCTGACTCCAAAGTGCTTGCAGCTCTACCTGACGTGAGTATCGGCTGCTCTATTCACGCTGGAGGCTGTGGAGCAAATACACAAACTCACGTGCAGTCCTTACTCAAATTCCACAGAAAAGGGAACACACGTGATCAACTTCGGGCCCAAAGTCTGTAGAGCTGGGAGAAAGCGAGGAT
>NW_009241335.1:0-982 GCF_000690835.1 Fulmarus glacialis | reverse complement strand
GCCCGGGGCCGGGCCAGCTCTCCCCGGCCAACACTCCCCCTCGGGCACGGCCCTAGCACCCGTCCCCGGGCGCTTCGCTCCTACTCGTAGGCTTAATGTCATTCCGCCAGGGATTTGGAGAGAGTTCAAACTATACATCGCAAAGCCACTCCGCGAGCTATCGCTATGGATGAAAATACTTTGGAGTGGTTATTACACATCCACATTCCTCCAAAGTAACAGTTTAGGGCAGTACATATTATAAATGATACCTGGTCCCTTGTGGCCACATTTAATTTAACATGAAGTTCTAGCTCTCACGATTGCCTTGAGCAACCTTAATTACCCTTTCTTCTAATCTCTTCTCTGTTCCTTACTAAGTTCTCCAAACTTTTTTCCAATGTGATTTCTCTCCTGAGTTTGCCTGCCTTGTTCTGACTTTGCCTGAAGGTCTTGATTGACGCGTGTAATTATAATTATAAAAGATGGTGGCTCGGGGAGCCTCCAGCAGCCTTGATTAGTACAAGGAGCAAGACCTGGAATATTTTATACTTCCCTATTTGAATGTATGTACATTTACATTAAAAAACCCACTGTCTAATTTTAAATAATCCGAAGCTTCTTCCACCTCTTTGTCTTCAAGGTAGAAGGTTCTGTGTGATGATATTTCAAGGCAAGCTCCGATTTCTTACAGCTTCAAAGAGGCCACAGAACCTGGGCAAATTTCAAAGCCTTTTTCCCTAAGCAGGGACATTTCCAACTTGGAGGGTCCGCTCGATGAGCAACAAATAGCACACTCCCTTCTAGCTTTGTGTCGGAAAGCGTCCTGGAGAAGCTTTGATTTATCTTCCCAGCAAGAAAACTCTAGCAAACGAGAACTTTTTGGGGGAAATGTTAAAGTCAAACTTCGCAGAAGCAAATGAAATAAATAAATAAATGCTGGACTGAAACTTTTCTGCTGGGAAGTCTAAATCAAAGTCGATCAAAAAGACTTAGAGGGAAG
>NW_009241334.1:0-977 GCF_000690835.1 Fulmarus glacialis | reverse complement strand
TTTGTTTGTTTGTTTTCCTAACAAGCTCATAAAATATAGTTAAATTTGTAGAGTACGTTGTCCTGTAAATGTGAGAGATCCAAACAGACCGTGGACACTGCTCATCGCGGAAGAGGCTTCCTGTTGCTTTGCTTGATCTGCAGGACAGGGTGGGGGCTGTTTACTATTTTGAGAGTCTCCACAGAAAACATTCTTCATCTGTAAGTTAAAAAGACCTGCCTTAATATTTCTGTTTTTACAGTGCTTTCTGCAAATGAAACCTGGAGCATGGGAATCCTGTCTTTCCATTTTAATTGCCAGCCCCAGCAGTTAAACTTATATGCAGAGCAAATTCTACGCTCAGTCATATGTGGGCAATGCAGTGCCTCCGTGGATTTGGTTGGTCCGAAGTGGTGTCCTGGTTTTGGTGCATTAGGAGCAGAGTCAGCATCTGACTGAGTCCCAAACATCTGCAGGTACAGCGTAAGGCTGACAGCTGCCCTTTATCCTCCAACAGTGCCTTCAGAAGACCCCAGTTCAGTAGGCACATCTGCCCAAGGCAGGGAACGAGGTCATTCCTGAGAAGAGAAGGAGAGATGGAAGCTGTTCTTGGTGGCTGATCAAGCCAGGGTTTCACTGCCTATGCACATCGGTTTCAGGTGCTCTATTCTCAGGGCTCGTTGCAGTCTGAACTCGTCTTCATGTCTGGATCGTACAAGGTATCCTCCGCTAGTGACATTTTGCTCTGACAGGCCTCCTGCTGTGCATTGCAGCAGTTCAGAGCTAAACGATTTCTTTTGGAAGCACGTTTTGTACATGATTTAGAAAATGGAAGAGAACAGGCATATTGCGACAGTGAACTGTGGGGTGGACAAATACGTTCTGCCCTATAGCTTCTAAGCATTGCACTTTGCCATCCATTGTTTCAAAATTGCTTTCTCTCTCATAATTATCTTCAAAAGAGAAGGCTGATCCAAAGCATTTTCTTTTTTTTTTTT
>NW_009241333.1:0-971 GCF_000690835.1 Fulmarus glacialis | reverse complement strand
TCCCTTCCAACCCAAACTATTCTATGCTTTCCTCTTTTTGGGTAAGTACAAATTCTAAGGATTGATTTTAAATGCCCTTTTTCCCTTTGTGTCTTTTTTTAAGTAGCCTGCCTGTCATAAGTCAACTGAAATATTCCAGATTTGTTTTGTTCCATTTTGATTTGTTTCATCCCTTCTTCAAAGTCTTAGTATTGCCTTTCTTTCTCAGCACTCGCAGTATACAAGTAGGCAAATGGAGTTGCAGAAATTAGTTGTTTCTGATGAAACTCTTCTACTGATGAGGGAAGAAGCTGTTTCGCTTTCACTTTTTTTAGTTCTTCCCCTTATTTATCCAGTGAATAATTTCATAGTCAAAGCTGGCCCCATTCCTCTTTTACATGATGTGCATTGGCATTAATGGGAATAGAGTCCTCTCAGTAGAGTTAGATTTCTCAACAGGGGTAGTGTCAGGCTGCCAGGAAAACTGTCAGACCTCCTTGCAGGACTTCCTAGTGTTCATGTTCATTAGTGTAATTCTGATACAGAGAACCCCTTGCAGTTTGTCACATTGCAGTATATAACTACAGAGAGGTTATTAATTGGGTACTTAAATTTGAACTTTCTCTTTTCTGCGTTGCTACTGACATGCTTTATCAGTTTGAGCAACCTATAGAAAATACGGATCTCAATTTTCTTATTTTTAGTTGTGCAAGACGTTCTTTTTCCCAGGGAATGTGAGAAATGCTGTCATTTAAAACTTTTTGGGGTCCTTGGAAAAAGATACAATTTTTCCTTTACTTTTAGAAGTATATTGAATCGGATACACAGTTTTTTTGAGTATGAAGCTTTTTCTTCAGAAGGCAGTGCCTCGGAAATGAAAATTTTCCCTAGAAATATTGATTCTTTGTCATCCTAAAAATGCTGAAAAAATGTTAGATGATGTAAGCCAGAAGTCTTTTAAAACAGGCAGTCAAACACCACACAGCTGCTCA
>NW_009241332.1:0-970 GCF_000690835.1 Fulmarus glacialis | reverse complement strand
TGTCTGGGGAAGGATCGAATGCAGAGTCAAAGGAGGCAGGTGGGGAAAGGGAGAGCTTTTCTGCTGGCTGCTGTCCCCGCCTCTCGATTTGGAGCTTCGGAATGTTGCAGGCGGGGTGGGAAAGAGGAAAAGAAGTTCCGGAAGACTCTGGCAGGGAGGCAGCAGGGATATGGCAGGACCCAGGGCCGAAGGGGAGCCTGCGTTTTGCTCAGGCTGCAGCTCTCTCATCCTTGGTCCTCCCTGGCAGTGCTGGGGGAACTGGCAGCGACCTACGTGGAGACCATCCGGAGCGGGGCAGTGCCATGTCTGGAGAGTGCGGCGCTGGCCCTGGCAGAGATTGAGAACGCAGCGGCAGTGAAAGAGGCTGTGACGTTGTACCGGGACCTGATGGAGCAGCGGGCGAAGCTGCCGACGGAGACTGTTCAGGAGCTACTGGAGCTGCACACCCAGTGCAAGTGGGAGGCGCTGGAGCTGTTCATGGCACGGGCGTTTGAAGATGGCATCTGCTCTTTCCAGGCAGAGCTCCTAGTAGGTGGTCCCCAGCCCAGCCGGGATTCCCCAGGGACACCATCACCCCCTTAGCTCTGGGGAAGGAGCATGGTCCTGGGGGGCAGGGGTCTCCCTGCCTCCTGCCAGAGGACACTGCTGCAAGGGGGACGAAGCTCAGCCCTGCCCCCTCTCTTGCTGCAGCCCAGACGTGTCTCTGCCCCGGCTGGAAGCCTGTAGCCTTCCACGCTTCCCCTGTCCTGCCGACTAATTCTTGCCCCTGTGTTTTGTGAAGCCCGTGGGCCCTGTCACGCTCTCTGCTCCCGTGCACCTTGGCCCAGAGACGTCCGTGGGCACAGAACGCCCTCCCCACCTGTCACCTCCCAGCTGGTTACCCCACAGAGCGGAGAACCCAATCTCCATGTCGACCTGGCTTGATTTTTGCCTAGCATGAGCGCGGTGGATGCAGCTCAGCCTGGGCTGA
>NW_009241331.1:0-977 GCF_000690835.1 Fulmarus glacialis | reverse complement strand
GGTTCAGTAAAGTCAGAACCACATGATCTGCCAGAAGCTGACCTCATTTCTGAATGCTTTTAAATGATATGAATGATTTTGCAATGAGTTTGGAAAAATAGCTACATGCATATTCAATTTTTTTTCCTCCAGGCTTTATATTTTTACTGATTCTATTCTTTTCTTTCTTAAATGAACTGCCATGCATTGCACTTCAGAGTAATCAATTACAATTGTTTGTAAATGGAAGATGTGAGCTACAATTAAACCGCACATTTGTTGTGGCCATAATGTCATAATACATATGATAACTCTTAGACCTATTAACATACTGAGCAAGACATCTCCATTTAAAATAAAATAAAATTTACAGAGTGTATATTTATGTTTTCTAAGGAAAGAGAATCCATTATCTTCCCACTAGTTTATGACTTCCCTCTTTTCTGCTGTGAAAACCAAACAGCCATAACCATAACTAAAGAAAATTCAGGGCCAAAGTTGAAACTATGTCCTGTAGCCCCCTCTAAATTTAGATTTCAAAAGACACAGTTGTAGAAAGGGGCTTTTCCTCCTTTGGGCTATTCAGCAAACCTCTATTATTTCAGTAACGTTGATAGATGCAAGTTAAAGGGAATGCAAGACATGATAAAGAAAAGATTCAAAATCCTTAATGGAGGAAAAAAGTGGCTAGAACAGTTCTTGGCTGACATTAGTTTGTCAGATCGTTTGGTCTTTGTTTTAGTGTTATTTTGAAGAAATTTTCTGAATGCAGTGGGGCCACATGTCAGAGACTTTGGATCAAAGCACAAGGATGAGGAGCTATGCCCCTTCCCGCTGCCCTACCCTGCACAGAGCTTGCACCGTGCCTGCAGTCCCAGACCAGGTATAGCATGGGCAGTTCAAGGAGTTTCCTAATGCTGCCGTAAGCCACTTTACTATCAATCCATGTGCAGTGCCAGTTGATGCTAAAAGGATAGTTACATCTTTATGTCATGTCT
>NW_009241330.1:0-977 GCF_000690835.1 Fulmarus glacialis | reverse complement strand
AGATAGATATATTCTATATTTTGCCTTTGCCTCATTTTAACCTCTGATCTCTCAAGATCAGCTCTGTGAATGGGATGCTCAGTGTGCGAAGTCCTTCATACACCTAGGGCTTGATCTTGCCCTTTAAGTCACTAGGCTTATTTTGTCTAAAAGAAGTTATTCAGATAATAGTCCCCACCTAATCAGAGCTCCTCAAGCTTTCTTAAAGACTGACTGTATGGGAGCACCCTGAAAACTGAACCGAACCAATGGAAAGTGTGATTTTCAAAGCCAGTGAATTATTCTGCATTCAATCCCCCCATGCATACACCCTCTTCCAGTATTATTTTTGTTTATTTAATTTCATTTTGAGTCTAATAGGGGCCATTTGTTCAGGATCTGCATATCTGGGGTTTTAACTCACCTATCTTAGAAGACATTCAGACAGACTTTCTGCCATGTCCCCATGTAAATTCAACCTCTGAAGCCTCCACTAAAGTTCAGCTGTCTTTAATCACCCTGGTTTAATTTACATGATACAGACTCTCCACCCGCAAAAACCCTTGAGTGGGATTACACCAAGCTGGGAAGCATCAGTCGCCACCAGCTTCAGCCCCAGCTATCCCCACCACGAGGGATGGGGACCTTGGGGGTTGTAGCTCCCTTCCCCAGCGTGGGAGATCCCCAGGTGACAAGAGCATCTTGAGAAGATCACTGAACTAATCATTTATTTCAAAGCACGGCGAATCTCTGAACCTTCTCCCCTCCTCCCCTGTCCTCCAAACGCAGCCGATGGTCCCCTCATTAGCTACAAGCCTTGCTTGGTTCTGGGTGCAAACACTGCCCTGTTACAGCAACCTCCTGGGCTGGCCCTACTGAAGAGTTTTAGCCTTGCAGCAGTGTAAGCAGGTGAAATTTAAACCTGAGAAGCTTTCTTGGCATTAGGACATTGGATTGTGGGTATGCTGGCTTACAGAAACTATCCTTTTATCCTGGAA
>NW_009241329.1:0-980 GCF_000690835.1 Fulmarus glacialis | reverse complement strand
GGGTCCGGGGTGACCCTCCGAACCACCGGCACGGCCGGGCTGGGGGGCTCGGCGTGCCCTGGCACTGCCGGCGAGGAGCAGCCCCATCTCGGGGGCAGTGAGCCGTCCGGGCTCTGCCATCCAGAGGCGGAGGTGCTCACAGTGCTCACAGCATCGCCTTCCCTGCTTGCTCTGCCTGGCTGTGGGGTGCAGGCGTAGGCTGTGGGGCAGAGATGCCAGAGAGCTAATTAGTAGCAATTATGACTTACTTTCTTAAGTACAGGAGCACCCCGAGGAGGAGCATGCCTGAGACCAGCACCTCCGTGCATAGAGCCATCAAGGCGCTGTCAGAGAGCGATGTTCCTGCGTGACCTCACCCTTCCTCCGTCTGGATGCAAGGCAGGAACATTTAGGAGAGCTGGAAAATATATGTAATGGCTGTCTTTTGCCAGATGTGTGAATAAAACCAGATGTGACAGATAAGCTAAGAACAACTGTGTGTCAGCTCACCCAAGGGCTGGGGAAAGCAGCCCCTGTTCGGCTGCGGAGAGGCAGGGTTAGCTCCGACATTGCTTCCTGACCCGCTTAGAAAAATAGCTACAGAGAGGTTGCAGGGGGTTTATAAATCAGCAGTACTGATCGCAGCATGTGGGATGTTCTGTTAAAAAAATAAAATGTAGAAATAAATGGTGACCTGACATATGCCAAAAGAAGTTATGGCAGCAAGGCTGCAGATGATAGATGCTGCGAGTGTGAACAGAAGATGTGAGACACGAGACCGTCTCTGGGAAAGGTGGCAACAGCTCCGGTGTCAGATGAGACAGGAGAGAGACCCGCAGAAAGCAGAAGGGAAAATATAAAAACTGAAGTTTGCCTGTCGATGCGTGAAACCCACGGTCCGGGAGCAGGGACCGGGGGTCTGCCCCTCCAGCCCCGGGAGCGGCAAGCGCGGCCGCGGTGGGGCTGGGGACGGCAGGGTGGCGGTGGGGCTGGTCAGGCAG
>NW_009241328.1:0-969 GCF_000690835.1 Fulmarus glacialis | reverse complement strand
CAGCAGAGCACCAGGCTGGCACTACTTCCCTTGTGGAGCAGAGATGCCGCGGTTGGGCAGTGACAAGCTCTGTGAGGCAAAATGACCCACCGACTGTGAGCAGGGCTTGATAGCCACCTGCAGGTGGAAAAGGCAAAAGGTGCTGAGGATATTTCCTTCACAACCCTGCTACCCAACGCTTGGGCAAACCCACTGTCTGGCCTGACTTTACCAGAATGCTTCCGAGTTGTTACACGATTTCCTGGAAGACTCACAACTTATGCTATGGCCTCTGAAATGACCTGTATGTTCATTTTCTCTCTCAGCACATGCAGCTCTTCTCTAATTATCGTCCCTTGTGCTGTGCAAGGTCAACTTTGTTCTATGTTGAGCACGTGCACTGGAAGGAAGGAGTGGCCATAACCATTGCTAAGTCTTTGCTAAGCAGTGCCTGGTGTGGCAAGAGGAGCGGACTGAGGAGAGATGCTAGCAGCGCTACCCTTGAGTTCAGCACCGATGGGGATGGTGCCTGGTGCTTCCTGATGAACTCCCTCGGAGCAGAGAAGTAGGACTGGGCACTGAGAGGGAGTTCTCAAAAACGCCTTTGCACAAGTTTTTCTTCTCCCTCCACCTTTCCCCACCCACAGAAGCCATTTCCTGCAGCCATTGCCCCACCAACAAAAGCCATTTTATCAAGGGAAGATGTAAGGCCAGTGGGTTGGAAGAAAGAGATGTCCCACCAGGAGCACTCACCCTTTTTCACGGCTTCCTTTTCAAGTGAGCCAAGCAATGCCTTCCGCTGCTCCTCCTTCCCTGCCAGGGCGAAGGCGTACGCCATCAGTGCCTTGGTGTACACGTGGTTTTCTTTCTCATCTGCTGCTGTTTCCAGGCAGAATAGAGCGTTACGCACCACTGAGTGCTAGGGAGAGATAACCAGTGATTAGAAGGCTGGTGAGAAATGAGGTTTTTGCCTTAGTGAACTTTGAGGAG
>NW_009241327.1:0-976 GCF_000690835.1 Fulmarus glacialis | reverse complement strand
CCCACGGGGTTACGCTGGGAAAATCCAGCAACGGGCCCTGTCCCCTGGCTGCTGGGAGACACCCTGGGCACAGATATGGCACCGAAGCACTTTGCTAGCAGAGGAAAGCTTGTTGTGCTCATCCCTTATGTTTTTGTCAGCTCTTTGCAACCATGCACCTTTGCAGCGAGAATGTGCTTGTTGCAATGGGGATAGCGAAGACCCCTCTGCTGAACACCGTTTTTCCTGATTTATATCCACATTGCAATGCCAATGGAGGATGTGTCTCGGTGGCTGGTGACGGCACAGCATGCTCGAGGAGAAAGGTGCCCGTCCCTCTGCGCCCAGCCTCGCTGGGTGTCCTTACAGGGAGGTCACAGAGCCCTGCCAGACCAAGGGACCGAGTCACCCATGCCACGTATGGGGAAAATGGGCTTCTGATCCTGCTTGTGGTCTTGCAAAAGCCCCTGGCCCCTCTGTCGAGGGGATGCCCAAGATGCTGGGACCATCGGGCGCAGCTCTTCTGTGGTTCTTGAGGTCTTAAACAACATAGAGCTTCTGCACCCAGCCTGACCCCGCGGGAAAAGCAGGTCCTGGCCTTCCTAGAAGAGAAAGGCCACCCAAAATCAGGACAATTGCTTGCCTTTGCCACACACGTCTATGTTTGGCCTGAGAGTGATGGGTTTCAGTGTTTCTTGCAGCTAGATATTGCAGCGAGGCTTTCAAATAGGTGGAAGCAAAACCCCTTGGAGTAGATCAAGCCCTGGATGTAGAAGTGGTGCAGCCGAGGGCGGCCGCTTCTGTCTGCTTTCCACTAGAGGTAGCTGGAGCCACGCACAACCCGCCCAACAGCCCTGGGATTTCCACATCCCCAGCCCTAAATCAGCATCCATATAAGTGATTAGCCTGCCATTAAATGCATATATCCGAGTGCAGGAGGTTATTCGTCCGCAGCTCTCCCTTCCCTGCGTGGCTCCTCTCCCCGGCGTGCATCCCC
>NW_009241326.1:0-974 GCF_000690835.1 Fulmarus glacialis | reverse complement strand
AAAAAAAAAAAAAATCCTGTGGTATTATAGTGTGAATTTTTCCTGTACTTTAGAAATATTTTAATTGAACTGTTCCCACTGACATGGAGACTTTTCAAAACTATATTTCATGTATCTTGAAATTTCTTACTATTTACAATTTCAATGAAGTTAGTAATTACAATTTTTTAAAGCTCAATTAGCCTATACAGTATAGTATCTTAATTATAATGCATTTGAAATACATGATTCCAGAGTTGTTTTAAATACGTAAACAGGTGACACCAGATATGTATATCCTGATAACATAATGAATACATACCAGATTTAGGTGGTGTGAAAATACCACCTTGTGGGTTGAAGTCATATTGAAGATTCTGGTGAATTAGAGACATCTTGTGGTAGCTTGTAAAAATGCATCGGTCTGAATGGTCTGTTTTTCTTATCAAGTCTGTGTATGGCAAACTGTTACAAAAAAGGGTCATATTCTAATAAAGGCATTTTTTTTATGCTATTAGGCCAAAAAATAGAATATGGCAAATGAATATGCTATAATATCCCTCAAATCTGCCTGGTTTGAACTTGCAAGTATGCCTTTTTTTTTTTTTTGAATGTGCAAATAACTGGATCCTTTGGACAACTGGATACAATATCTGCTGGAGACTTCTACTTCATTTTGTATGCAGTATTTGACACATCTCTTAATGTCCAAAATTAATTAATTCCCCAGGCATCACTTTGCCTTACTTTGATACCTATTTCTATACAGAAGGAATCTGTACACAGAATGAGGACTTACAATTTTAAAATAAAGCTAATTAAACACTGACATGTGTTTTACGCTGTCTAATAAGAAAAGGATTCTTTGAATACAATTCATTTGAGTTATGATGAGATGACACTTAATGCTGCCATCCCCTGTTCAACATAGAAATAACAGCAAATACACTGAAATAAGCAATGCTGTTGCAACTTCAGGTATTGGATTTTTTGGT
>NW_009241325.1:0-976 GCF_000690835.1 Fulmarus glacialis | reverse complement strand
TCTATCCCAGCTGAAACCAGGACAGATACCATAGAGACTGTTTGCTCAGTGTTAGTACTTTTGTATACCCTAGCTGTGGTCATAGAAGTAATACTTGAGCAGGTCAACTGGAGCAGGGCCTACAGCCAGCCTTATAACTTTAGGTCCAATGTTGAAAGTTTTACTGGTTTTTGACTAGATTTGGAGCCTCTGAACAGCACTATCCTTGGCTTACATGAAGTTAGCAGCTAAAACTTCTGTAGTCTTGTCTGTGGCGGTGACTCCTAATTAGACCTTTTCACCTATAATCCCACAGAACTCTGTTTTGACTTATGAAAATGAACCAGGCACATTCCTTGGTTTGGGGTTAGCTTATGTGCTGGCTTGTTTATAAAATATATGGAGCTGAGGAGGAAATGGAGCACCCACTTGTTAACCAGGCAAAGAATAAGCATCACCAAGAAGGAAGGAAGGAAGGAAAACATCTTTAAAGTTAGCAAAAGTCGATTTACTGAACTTTAACATTATATTTGTAATGAAGGGCTTCTAGTTTGTTTGACTTTGGGTCTTGCTTATTTGTTTGTTTCATATTATTTTATAAAATAAGAAGGTTCTTCAGAGCAGTGATGCCTCCTATGCTGGCAATTGGCCCTAGAAATGCCATAAAAGCAAATTTCTCTGACACTCAGGGCAAATTTATGAAACCTCAGGCTCACCTAGATTTCCTGCAGATTTCTTGCTCTTTGGCAAATCAGCTGTAAAAGGAGGGATTTGGTCCTGCTTTTATCTTTGGCTTTATACTTTGAATGGGAAAAAGTGATCCTAGAGGCCTAGAGGAATATTTAATTAAGAACAGAGTATTGTAAAGCATGCAAGAAAGTAAACCAAAGGAACAGATTTCCATAGGAAAAATTTCCTATGGAAGTTTTCCTATTATGTATTATTGCTATTATGTAAAATCTGTATTTATAATTATGCATATGCATAATGATATATT
>NW_009241324.1:0-971 GCF_000690835.1 Fulmarus glacialis | reverse complement strand
AGTTCAGACCCAAGTATTGAATATAACAAGCTCCTCTGGGTGAGGCCTCTACAGTACTTGTCTTGGACACTGCCAGCAGGCACAAGGTCACAGGCTCTTGCAAGGTGCTGCCGAGCTCCAGCCAGGCACTCGCTCAGGTACGCCAGCTGACGTTTACTTTTATAATTGGTCTAAGCTTCAAAGTTGAGCATCTTTCAGGACTGAGTCCTGTGAATGGAAATTCTCATGTTCCAGTCTTTGCACACAGGCATTGAAGATCCCATGACACTTTATACAAAAGGAAGAACATTAACCCCAGTGTCCTTGCCAAATGCTAACTTTGTTAATTACAGTCTGCTTTCTTTAATTCTCCTTGCACTTTTAATTAGATATGGTATTATTCTCTTCCTGTACCACATTGTCACTGGTTATTCCCACTTAACCATTTGCTGTGTTAAAGGCTGTTAATCTTTTGTCCAAAGCTGGCTGCATTTTAGAAGCAGAAAAAATGGCTAATTATATACTGCTATTTTTACTATGTGTGGGATGAACCCTTACAAGCCACTTGCATCTAAATTCTCAGAGACACATACATAAATATGTGTATCATGAATGGAAAGGTTGGAAATTATGTGACTTACCAGGACTTTTCAGAACAACACAGGTGTGAACCAATATAGCTCATGACACCTGCAGGATAAATAGATTATTTCCTGGGACTTAGGAATTTTCATACCCAAATGTCTGTGTTTCCACATCTCTAAACCGAAAGCAAGAACATGCTTTTGACGCAGTGTAATCAGCTGGAGTTTCAAAGTGCTTTGGGATTCATCAGGTTTGACAGCGCTATATAATTGTAAGATCATCATTGTACACATATCATATAATTATGCCATTGCAAGTGATTTGTACTTTTAGTAAGATTGCATTGGATTTTTGTAAGATTATGTCAATGTATATATTTATCTTGTAATGTAGAACTGGAAGCTATT
>NW_009241323.1:0-969 GCF_000690835.1 Fulmarus glacialis | reverse complement strand
ACTACTACTACTACTACTAATTCAATTTGAATAACTCATTTTATTTTTATGGATAAGTATGCAGAACAGGTAGCTAGATGTTGAAGTCCTTTTTCTGCACACAGCATTAGTCCAAGTTTCACCAGTTCCACAGGATTTGCTCTGCACTTTATTTGTCATCTGAGGAGACTGATGTGAGTCAGACAACCCAGACTTTCTCCTTCCTTTGATGGAAAGCGTTTATGGACAGACAGCCCTGTCTTCTGACGGGAGAGATAGCCAGCCAGTAGATGTCATACAGACTATGGGTATAGGGAACTTTATTTTCCACATACAGACGTTTCAAGACTCGTGGGGATGAGCGGTTGCTGTCATCCATAACCCTGCAATTCCAGCATACACAGCTTTCCACATGGCTTTTCAGGGAAACCAAATATCGCCCGCTCTTTTCAGGGACACCGTAAGCACGTGGGGTTGTTTGCCGTCTAATCTGCTTTCCAGAAACCCTTCCGCAGAAGCATGAGAGCTGAAAGGAAACCTCTTGCCGTTCTTTATTCCACACCCTTGCAGAACAAGCATGTTTACCCTTATTAAACCCAGACCAAACCTTACAGATGAGTATCTCCAGTGACGGTGACGTCACCGCCTTACTCAGCAGACTGTCCCCGTGTCCAATGCTGGGTTTGGGTTTTCTTTAAGTTACGCAATCACAGAAACACGCATGCACAAAGACACGTGTACAAGCCACCTTTCTCCTGCTCCAGCCAGGGCACTGCTTTCACGACCTCTTACTGAAATGTAGAAACAAGTGCAGGCAATTCACAAATTCAAGCTCCTGCCGGACAGCATTTTCAAAAACCTGTAAGCTAGTTCGCTTTATTTTCAATGCTGGAGATGTATATTAAAAGCATCTGGATAACAAACACTTCCTCTGTTAATGACGTCTTTGAAAGGGCAGCGGGCAGTTCAGACAGGTCTAGCTGACTTCTG
>NW_009241322.1:0-970 GCF_000690835.1 Fulmarus glacialis | reverse complement strand
CAACAATACAGCTATAAGACTTGCAAGAGAATATACGAGTCATGAAAGCATTGCAAACTTCAAATATTCTCTTGCAAATAAACTTCTAATAGCAGGAAACCTGCAGGAGTACACAATCGTACCTAAACAGTACAATCAGAAAATAAAGGCATACTGACTTTCACTCTAGGAAAGAGACATGCAGTTCATTTCCAGAAGTACATTAAGGAGGTTATTTTACAACCACTATTATGTGATAGAGAAACCTAGATTTAAGATACAGCTGACCTTAAAGACACAGCGGGGAAAAAAAGCAATTAAAAAATCCAGACAAAGTTCCTTTAAGAATAATTTATCCAGCGAATACAGATTGTATGTACAACACTACTAATACAGCATATAATCCCCGTTCAATGTCAACAGACAATAGACAGACACACTTTGAAATACACTGTGAACAATACTTGAATAATCTGGACAATTACTTAAGACACAAAATCACCAGCATACAAATTATATATGTACACTTCAAAGGCTACTCTGCAGGAAAAAAAAGGTTTCGGTGATTTCTGTACCCTACAACAGAAGCTAATTCTTGGAATTTCCAACTAAGTAGTACTGTAAACTAATTTTCTTTAAAAACAATGGGCTTCTAGTAGTATTGTTGGGTTTTGAAAACAATTAAGTTCATTTTCTTTCCATTATATAGCAATCGCTTAAGAATTAGTCTCTGCATAAAAAACATCATCCAGCAGACTTCAGTAAGTTAACTTTATGCGAAGTCATTGCATTCATTTCATTAGGAAAGCCCATATGCAAATATATACACATTTAAAAGATAACAGCCATAATATGCTTGTATAGTGATTCCAACGATGCAATATGAACAGAAGCTTCGGTCAGAGGTAGCCATTTAGAAGAATGTGCCATGGTTAATTTATTTCTCATACCGCCATTATAATGTCTGGTTTTGCTTGTTCAGAACCCCAAG
>NW_009241321.1:0-974 GCF_000690835.1 Fulmarus glacialis | reverse complement strand
TATTTATATTAGCCTACACACTGACATTCAAATGTTTATTTGAAAATGCATTTTGTACCATAGTGTATTTTATCATTGGAAACCCTATAAACTTTTAGCACTGTGAAGATCAATGGATTTGCAATGATAATATATAAAGTAACAAGATGCCCCCTAATGCAGAAACAAAGAAGGCAATATAATAACTTGGGAGGAAAATTTCACTTGAAGAGTCAGGAGGTGATGTCAGCTAACAGAGATTTATTAGCACTTTAAGAGTCTATGACCTGAGGAACTTAAAGCAGGAGAGACATAGGTTTTATGAGTTTATTTGAGGACATATCCCTAATTAAGAACCATAAAAAATATGCTGTAGAAACTCAATTGTTCTGTAGTGATCAGCTCTTCTAACATTAAATGACACTCCAAAAAGTTAATGGTTTTCCATTAGTTGAAATAATGCTGTTAAACAGCTTAATGGCTAGAGCAGAATGCTGTAAATTAGGTAATCTATGTCCTCATCACTGTTCTGGCACTTGCTTTGGTGAGGTTGAAAAGTCAACATCTCCCTTCTACTCCTCTATTTTCCAAAATTATAAATCAAATATTATATCAGTTTCTAGGCTCACTGTGATATTGACCTCCTCTAACTCTATGAGCATGATATCACTCAGTGCTCTTTCATGTGTTTCTTAGAGTAAAACTCCCATTCTCTTAGTGGCTTGGATTGCAGTTCCTTGATTTTAACTGAGATAACCCTGGGTTATTTGGGTTTGCCTGGAACTGGTTCTGGTAATTACAGACAATTAAAGAACTTCCATGTAAAGCAATAAATGTCACTTACAAAAATCTCTAAAAGTTATTGATGATGAAGGACCACTTCTAGTTGTCCGACAGTCTTCTATTTATGGAGTATGGTACATGTACATTCATTACACTGTCTCCTCTCCCAAACTCTTTTTCACTGTGTTCTGGTTTTGGCTGGGATAGGGTTA
>NW_009241320.1:0-971 GCF_000690835.1 Fulmarus glacialis | reverse complement strand
CGGCTCCCTCTTGTGGGGCAGCCGTCCATCGCAGCACCCTGATATGTACAGAGGTGTATCATCAGAGCACTTAATGATACCAGGGTTCATTTCTCTCTTCTGTCATTGGAGCACATCGTTCCATTCTTGCAAAAGCAGAGAGAAATGTAAGCTTGATAAGGTTAGATGGAGAGCCCAAGAAGGACTAAAACTTTAAATAAATGAATTGGGAACTCACTGGGGAGAAGGAAATTGAGTTTATTCTCCTGCTCTGAAGATCACTTGGGCACTTGGTGTTGAACAGTTAATGGACAAGGAGATAGACTTTCCTTGGGCTCCTCCCAAGGAGGGATTCCTGGCTGCTGTGCTGCTCAGCAGCTTTCACAGACCCCTCCTGAGGACTGTTTATAGGGTGGCAGTTGTGACGATGGGAAAGTCCGTATCTCTTCAGTTCGAGGAAGACCTTATATCTGTTCTGTTACACTCAGTTCTAGAAATAATTGGTATGATAAAGGAAAAGAGGAAAAGACCCATGAGCCCTGGAGAAGACCAGAGTTGATGGAATCCTCTTTGACCAAGGATTTCCTCCTCGCCAGAGGCAGGTGAGGGTGCTGATTTTGGGGAAATCTCCCTACAGCATCCAAGTTATCTGAAACACACTGTGAGACTGTTCCTACATGTACTTGTCCTGTACACAGAGTCCATGTATCTAGTAACATGATTTTGTCTTCCTATTTGGGATCTAGGTATTGCAATGTTTAGTGCTGCAGTCAGTGTCTAAGCCCCATTTTGGGTTTCATATCCTTATTTCTGTGTTAATAAGGTAGTGTCTGAATGAGGACATTACTTCAAATTGTACATATGGGATCCTTATCCGCTCTTACTCAAATGGATAAGAAAAGTGTTTGGAGTTGTTCTTACTTCAATAATGAATAAAGTGAGGCTATTGCTATTTCCTCCCCTGGGAGGTGCCCAATGCCCAGGGCTGGGGC
>NW_009241319.1:0-967 GCF_000690835.1 Fulmarus glacialis | reverse complement strand
GCGGTTCAGGACAGAGGTAGTGTATCAAGCAGCTGTCCAGGAACATGTCCCTCTTGACAAAAAACAGGTCTGCCGGGAGAGCTTTCTTTTATCTACAGCTTCCTCTCTAGCTGTCCAAATCCCTACTCCGTGATGACACAGTCTTATCTGTTGTCACTGTGAACAGACCCACTGCAGATGGCTGGAGCTTTACAGACATAATTCTCTACGGAGGGTAGCCTGGATCCGTGACCACATTAAATGAAGCAGACATTGTGTTTATATTTCTAGTCCTCAGTCTGGAAAGGTCCACAGATCCATAACTGGATTTTATCAGAAGCAGACAGCTATAGAGGACAATTTTTTTCCCCAGTGGATAATGAAATAAATTCTGCTTACTGCACCGTTTCTGATAGGACGAGGCACTAGCATATACTACAAAAAAGGTTTACTCATCAGCCTTGAAATGTGCCAGAGTAGGTCTCTGTCCTTCCAGTCTGTCCTCACAGAGTGTGCACGTCGAACCCAAAAAACACATCAATACCTTTTGTGAGCATCTTGAGTTCTTAAAGAGGCAGACTGTTAGCGTCAGCTACCTTGGATATTCTCCGTCAGATTTTTCTCAACCTTCAAAGACTTTTTGTCTCATTTCAGCTAAACAACAGAGATAAATGATAAGCTCTTTCAACTTTCGTTTATTTATTTTTCAGGGTGTAATTGAACAGCCTTTGTATGCTGCTGCAGAGCTCTGCTTACAAGAGTCCAAGACGCTATGACCACACTGTTATTTATCATATACGCAGTTGACTTCACGGGTGAGTGCCGTGTTCATCTGAAGACCCTCTTTGTCAGCTTGAAAAACACGGTGCGAAGGCTCTGCAGACAGCCTTTCATTCTAGTGCTCGCCTAGCCAACACGACTTGCTGCAGTTAGAAGTGAGAGACGCAGGTGGCAGCTGAAGCTAAGAAGCCCTGAGGGGTGTGTGGGG
>NW_009241318.1:0-955 GCF_000690835.1 Fulmarus glacialis | reverse complement strand
GGCGTCACATTGGCAAATAATAATACCGTCTTTCAGTTTATGTGACTGCTATGGCAGAGGGGAAAAATATGCCCACGTTTAACTAAGAAGCTGATCTCCATATATTTACCATCACATGTAGAACATCAGCAATAATGCATTTTCATTTATTTCAGATATTTTCATGTATTTGCATATTCCATGTAACATGTACTATACTCCTGGTACTGTAACTGGTCATCACTGTTGTCTGATGTTGCTTCCACTCATTTTAACCACGTTAACAATTTCCAATTTTGTTTGTAATCACAACATGCAGCTTCATTTACTCTTGCCTTCTTTCTTGCTTAGCCATGAACTCATGAAATCAGCAACTCTTCTCTTACACGTTTTGTAATTATTTCAAGGAACTTGCAAGAAGTGCAGCAAAAATGTTTTCAGTTCAAAGAAGAAATCATAATCTCAAGAGCTACTTGGAGATTTGGAGTCAGGCTGAAGCATGACTCTGCCCATGGTTTTTCTTGACCATCTCTCTGCTGCAGGCATAGAGCAAAAAGCTCGTGCCATGGCCCCTCGTCTCTCCCACAGCTCTGCGCACGTGGCTGCTGTCTTGGCTTCCAGGCTCTGCACCCGCCTGCGAGCTTGGCTTATTCCTGGGAACTTTGAATTAACAGCAGCTAAAAACTACTAGAATGCCAGAGAAATGTAACAAATGAAAATGTTAGTCCCTCTTTTCCACTACAAGTTCTGTTCTATGGAGATTTATTATCTCCATCTTTGCATGTAAGGCACCGGATTACAGTCTGTCCCATCTTCCATTAGTAACAGCCCTGGAGGATACAGAGCAGCCAAAGGGGATGTAAAGGAGAGAGGCTCAGCATGCAGAATCTCATTCTTGACCGTATATTGAAGGCCATATTGTGAATATACTGGGGGAGAAACAGCCCACAGGAATCATAGAATCATAGAATCATTA
>NW_009241317.1:0-969 GCF_000690835.1 Fulmarus glacialis | reverse complement strand
AGCTGTGTGGGGCTTAGTTGCCTACTGGGCTTAAACCATGACATGGTGTTATTGGCAGAGGATTTGTATTCAAATTTTGGAAATTGTGTCATTAATCTGATTGTATTATTCTTAGTGGAAAACCTAAAAGAATATTTTTATTCTATTTTGACTGTGAGGTAGCAATTACTGCTATTAGAAAATTATATAAAACACAATGTGAGAGTGATCACTTGCAGCATTTAATAGGGCAGCTGGCTAAGCCACTTCACAATTCTTATTCAAAAAACTGTGAACTTACAAAGCAGACTAGCTGCTTAACTGAGAAATGTGTAGCTGACAATGTTGACACTTGACTGCCTAAAAGCATCTACTTTCCACCCCTGATGTCATTTATCATACATTTATCATGCATGACTGCAATACAGAAGAATTTTCTGTACTGTTAAGCATTTTTTTTTCCTTAGAATGGGTTTTCCACCTAGAAGGATAACTGGCCATCAGTAATGGGCATTATTCTGTAATGCATCATATAGAAACATGTCATCAGTTAGAAAGAAGCACTTCAAGAGAGCTGAAATATTCATTTGGATCTGATTTTTCCATCTTCCAAAATTCAGCTAATTGACTTCAGTTCCTTTTGAGACTTTTATATAGGGGAGAAAGTTGGAAGAAAAGAAAAGGCAAGAGTATTTAGCTATATCAGTTTAAGAATACATGATGGTCTCCTTTTAGCACAGCATAGTTTTAAAATTATTTCAATGATACTGTTTGTACACATATTGATTGTGAAAAAAAAAATTCTCACAACTTCCTGTTTTGTATGGTAACAAGTAAAACGGATAATCTGTAGATCATCTCTAATCTTTCACAGCGGTGTATTTGCGTGCAAATAGTGATACTCAATTCTTTATGAATATACACAGTATAATCCAAGGCCTTTCAGGTTTTTTTGCGGTTTTTGGGGTTTTTTTTGTTTGTTTGGTTGGT
>NW_009241316.1:0-968 GCF_000690835.1 Fulmarus glacialis | reverse complement strand
TGGGGCACCTCTGGGGTTTTGTGGCAGGGTGAGGTGGGAAGCGAGAGAACGTCGTCCCTGGAGAAGAGGGGAAGGCTGGAGACTGCTCCCGTAGTCGGGGGAGTTCTCGCTTGGGTGTTTAGAGCAGACTTGGTGTTCTTGGTGAAGCAAGGCCTTCTCGCGACGCATTTAATGTGCTGTGCCAGTCTGCACCAGATTGCATCACCTCGTCTTGGCCATTATCAAAATTATAGCATGTTCTTCCCTATCGGGGTTGGAAGAGATGGTCGGGAGGAGGGGAGTAGCTGCCACCTCAGTGTGGGCTGTCCAGTGAAGCCCCTGATTGCTTTTGCATGTCGTGGCTTCCCATCTCTGCCTGCCACAGGGAGCTTTTCTTGGGCCGAGAGCAGACCGCACTGATTGTGCTCTCCGCTAACCATCGTTTGCTTGCTTGTTGGTGTTGCTGAGCCTGCTCTTATCCTTCCTACTATCAGTTTTAATTAGAAAACTCTACACCCCACAGCTTGGTTTTGTGAGGGATGCCAAAGACGTCACCAAGGAAAGCCAAAGAGGATGACCAGCAAACTTTGTTAGTGAGTGGAAGACTAATGAACCTTTTAATTAGCAGGTGTGCAGCTGCAAGAAGAAGGTGCAGTGAGGCATGCACATCGTGACAGCAAAAGCATGCACAAATGGCATCAGCCGAGCACCTGAAATTGCCTCTGATGGAGCAGGAGCTTCTCGCGTGTCCTTGGGCCTGGTTGTGCTTCCTGCCAGCCAGGCCAACAGGGACGGCAGCAAGTCAGGTAGAATGCCTGACCCTCTCTTTGGTTTGGATTGGAGAAAGATGGGCAGTTCTGCCCAGCTCAGAGCAGCATGGGAGAGCAGTGGTGAGCTCTGTGCAGGCAAGCGGAGAAGAGGGACAGGCCGTTTTGAGTGGCTCTGAGGAGGACAGCTAGCTCCGGCTATGGAGCTGCTCCTGGACTGAG
>NW_009241315.1:0-965 GCF_000690835.1 Fulmarus glacialis | reverse complement strand
AATACAACACTTACAAGGACAGGAGTCAATGATTTCTGGTCTGATATATCTCACCAATTAGAAACTCATTAAAAAGAAGATAGCTTTGTGCTGGTACTTTCTTTTCTGACAGCAGCACAGGCTTGTGAGTCACAAAAAACCAAATAAAACACAAGCAGCTCTGACAAAGTGCAGCCTGTACCTGGTGGGTCATGTTCTGCCTGTTAGGCTTCAAGATGAGGCTTCAAGTCCTCAGCTTCTGATGAGGTCTTATTAACTTAGGATTGGGAAAATGTTGTTAAAAGGAGGGTATTTTTTGAAGCCCGGGACAGGAGCAAGGGCATCCAAAAGGGCAGTGATCTCTATGGAAAACGGAGCTGGAACTAAATCTACTTGATGTTGCCAGACAGTCCTCCCCTTTCCAAGTAACTGTGGAAGAGAAGGGCAGGGTGAGGAGCAAAAGAAATTCTTGGTGGTTCTGAAGAATTTATCAAGCCTGAAAGAGAGCATTTGGAGAAAACAGAGTTTTGTCTGCTGGAAAATGCAGAGAAACTGAAAGAACAACATATACAGAAAATACAGATCTGGCACTAAATTCAGATCTTCTCGTTTATGTCAGTAAAGTGCCTGGTAGAGTTAGAGTAGCCAAAGATGAAAAAGGTGATTGGAACTAGTTCAAGAAGTGTAGTGATAATGAGAAAATGCATTAATAAAAAGCTATTAAAACATGCAAAGCTTAGACACCTTAGATTCCTCTTGTGTGTCTGTTAATTTTTTTAAGTGCTAATGGGCCAAGTGTGCTAAAAAAGGACCTTGAGAGACAAATTTACTGCTTTTGGAGGCAGGTAAAAATTCATAAATGTGGAAGAAAAGGAAATTGGGGACACTTTGCTATTGCTATGCCTAGGTCACCAACATTTCTCTGAGATTGTTTCCCATGCCTCAACTCTCCAGCATCTATGAGAGAAAAAGTTGGAAGCTCTACA
>NW_009241314.1:0-969 GCF_000690835.1 Fulmarus glacialis | reverse complement strand
TTGGGTGAGTTGTTTGATCATGGGAGACACATTGGGGTGTTTCATCATGACAAATACGTGGATATTTTCGCTGTGGGAAACCCCATTGAGGTGTTTCCCCACAGGAAAAATGTTGGGCTGTTTCTCCACCAACAGTGGAAACAAAGACGACAATTCCCATTTTTCCCCCCTCCACCCCAGAAATTACAAAGCAAAAAAACCCCACAAACCCACGAGAAAAAACTTTGTAAAAAGGGGTTTATTGATTTACCCGACAGCAGGCAGCGTTATACTGAAAACAGTCAACGGGAATAGTGCATTTCTGGGGAAAAATGGCTAGGATTTGGGTCTGTTGATCTCAATTTTATGTTTATTTTAGCTTGAGGTGTTTATCTCGCTTTCCTTCAGGCCACTCCAGTGCAGATGGATCAGCTCGGCTTTGGGTTCTACCTGAAGTAGATCAGGTCTTTAAAACACACCTTTTTTCTCACCGATGTGAGGCCAGATCAAGCGTTTGCCCTTTTTTTGCAGGTATTTGAGGCCGTGCGACCTGCGGCTGTAGACGTCCATCACAGCTCAGTGCTGGTTTTCCTTCTGCGCTTGCAGAAACTCAACCTGGGACGCCGGTTGGTGCCTCTAGAGGCATGAAAACCTCCGCAGGAGTATTTACAAGAAGTGCATGAACTGGGGCGTGTGTGCGTGCGGAAACCGTCCTCTCGCATCAGTCCCCTCGTGGTTTCGCCTACTGCATAGGGTAGACGGGGGCTTCTACCTCCATCCGCACGAGGTTGGAGACGCGGCTGGAAGAGACGAAAAACGCGGGTGGCCGTCAGGGTCCCCCTTTGAAGAGGAACCAGCAGCCCTTCCTCACCCTCATCGTCACATCCTCGTGGAGAGGCAGAAAGTTGCATCTTCCCCTTCCCAAAAGGTCAGTTTTGCTCAATGCAACCGTGTTTTTACGGGGCAGATCCTCTCCCCGTGCGTGGCATT
>NW_009241313.1:0-967 GCF_000690835.1 Fulmarus glacialis | reverse complement strand
GGAGTTTGCCCAGGACTGCCAAGGCAGGAGCTGGTGCTCTAATGGCCGGGCCCTGCTCTGTCATGCAGCTTTTCTTGAGTGCCTGCCATCAGAGCCCGAGTCGGGAAGTCCTTTCTGCTCACAGCGCTTCTGTCATGCGATAGTTGTTGCAGCCAGGGCATGCTGGGTGGCATGGAAACCTGCAAGGGTCTGTGAAAGCTTTTAATCTGATGTTGCTGACATAATAATGGGTGCTTGAGAACCTTTGTTTGACTGAGCAAACAGGTTTCTAATCCTCTGCATAGGAAACTCCACTCCGTGCTGAGGAACCTGACCTGGGGGATGAACTGGTCCAACCTTCCACTGAGGAGCTTTACTTTGAAAGTAAAAAGCCAGTTTGATTGTGTGGAAACATTGCCTGCAGTGGAAGGATTAATGACTAATCGTGGTTTCATTAATTCTAACTCTAGTGCTTTCACTTTCAGCAGAGTTCACCTAATGAGAGTATCAAGTAATTACCTAGAGATCAGCACCATCTCCTGTGCTCTGCAGAAAATTGAGGCATGCAACAGGCTCAGGTGGTCTGGAGGGGCAGTAAAAGGTCCTGACCTCTGTAACATCAGACCCTGCACTATGGGATGCCCAAGACAACTGAGGAGCAAAAGCTCAGGGATTTCATTAGGGCAAAAGTATTTTCTGATTTGGGATGAAAAGTGTCGCTACAGAGGAAATACAAGGAAATACTGTTTCATGGCAATAAACATGGCATTTATTCAACTGAAATCAGTATCAGTCTCAAAAGACACAGGGTGACTGTATCGCACTCAGAGTTAACAATGTATTTTTACAGAATCTCTTGCCATCATTTTAAATAATGAAATGTTTCAATCAGTTTTAAGATATTTACATTTTAAAAGATAAATTGGGGGAAAAGCTAAAATCTAGATGAAGTTTTTAAGTTTGTAACAGTCAGTCCCCCAAAATCTAC
>NW_009241312.1:0-950 GCF_000690835.1 Fulmarus glacialis | reverse complement strand
AAAAAAAAAATGACTGCTGCTTTTGCAGAAATGGCTGCATGGTAATCGACTATGAAGTATTTTCCTCCAGGCAAAGAAAGTAACTAGTTGATGGGGAATAAAAGCCTTTAAAGCTCTTGTCCAAACAGGACAACTGGTACTAACTGGTGATTTTTATAAAGGGAATGGAGGCTATGTATGATGGATGTGAATGCTTATTTAGCCTTTCCTGGTATATGCCGGTTAGCCTCAAGGAAACATTGGGACACTTTATTATGTATAATACTCAACTAGATCCATCATAGCATTATGGCAGAAGTTAGCTATTTTATCTCAGGTTTTGCTTAGTGTGCATTTATTTACTGCTCTGAGTCCTTTGCCGCTCTTCTCTGGTTTCCTTCTATGGGTTTGCATAAATACAGGACTTGTTCTCTGTGTGATGAACCCTGAAGAAGGAAAAGTTACGTTTGGTGGCATCAATAAAGGCGCATTTCAGCTTAAGCTGATTGATAGGATTTTCCTACAGTTATCAATTAACTCTGGGATGTAAATTTTCATAGCTGGTTTGACTGTTGCATTTTATGAACAGAAAAGACTATTGGCAAGCAAGTCGGATGGTCTCCATAGTGTGGGTCATGGCATGAAATTGTAATGTTGGTTTTCTCTGCAACTGTAGCATTTTGTTTCTGAAGGTGATGTGTTCTGTTGTTGTTTATAAGGGGATGTTGTAGATAGAATGTCAACACTGATTCTGTATTTTAACAAGTTTTATTGGGAAGGTATTTTGTGCACTTGGAGTTGAAAAAAATGACAGTTCTGTAACCTTTCAGCATCAAAGGAAGGAAAAAATGTTTTGTAGCATTGGCACAATGAGGTGTAAGAGGCTGTCAGTGAAAAATCTAAGAACTGAAAGCACTCACAAGTACTAACAAACCTGGCAGCTCTTGAGAGATGCAACTCTTGATTTTTTT
>NW_009241311.1:0-965 GCF_000690835.1 Fulmarus glacialis | reverse complement strand
CTGGGGAATCGTCAGGGAGACAAGAAACCAGACTTATTTTCCAGGCTTCAATACTGACATGGTTGTCTGTGTAAGCTCGCTCTCCTTCACCGGGGCGCCGAGGATGCAAAAGGGAATTGAGCCGTGGTTTGATGTGTGATATCCTCGGTGTCTCTTTAGGGGAGGATTCCTCTCCTGGCTCTGAGGTTTTTTACTGCCTTAACAACAGTAGCTGCTGGTCTCGGAGGTCCCCGTTGACAGCTGGGGTGGGTGAAGGTCCATGGGGTGGGACAGAGTCTTCTGCATAGGCACCTTTTAAGGATGTGGACGTTTCTCATTTTATTCTCCTCTTCTTCTCAAATCAGACAGATGCAGACTTCAGTGCTACGACTACCCCACCTGCCCGGATGTTGTGAAAGGCAAGTCCTCCCGAGCGTGTTTTGGAATGGGGGGTGTCTGGGAAAGAGCTCCGTGTTAGTGGAGACCACCACTAATTAACTGTGTGTGCTGAGTCCCTTCCCCCAAAGGGAGAAAACTGTAACTCTGTGGAGATCCGCTTTTGTTGTCCTCTTCCCTCTGGGTCAGTAATGGAAGCGGGGTTGGACAGTTGTCAGTGAGCAAGGAGGGACAGAATAGAATAGAAGAGAGTCATTCCAGCTGGAAGGGGCCTACACCGATCATGTAGTTCAACTGCCTGTCGGAAGGTCGTAGCATCCAGGAAAATAAGTTCAGTCCTATCTGAGAGTCTGTTGAAGCTTTTCTTTTCCTTTCTGGCTGGTTCCTGGCTTGTTTTAACACGAGCTTTCTCTATTCCCAGCTCCTAGAGAGGAGGTTGCCTACGTGACCTGTACCTACAGGGAAACATGCATCGACCAACCTGACTTCCTGGCCACCATCGATCTCAACCCCAGATCTTCATGTTATGGCCAGGTACTCGTGTCTCAACTGTTTTTTTATTGGGCTGGTGACTAGCTGCTGGCTCTGTG
>NW_009241310.1:0-962 GCF_000690835.1 Fulmarus glacialis | reverse complement strand
ATGCTGTACTGCTTAGACCCAGCCCAGAAAGCTAAAATGAGACCTAAGCTGTGCACTTTATTCTGTGTTGTGCTGCATACAAGCGATTTTTGCATACAGGAGAAAAATCCATGAAATTATAGCTGATTAAAGATTTCAGAATTTCAGATTTTTTTCAGAATTACCAGGTTTCACTATCAGTTTCAAAAGCAGCCTGCCAACAGCCTGGCATTTTTCTTACTCTTCAATGCTGGCAAAGTTGGTACGTCTAATGAAGCGATTTTTATCCAATTTTCCCTCAAAGCAGCTTGCTTGCTGGACCTCCAAGCCACGCAAACAATAACCAGACCCTAACAGGAATGGAAAAAAGGAGTACGTTCTTGCTTCAGACAATGATTAGGTCTATCACACCAAGCACAAAATAATCATCATGCAGTTTACATAATGCCTCGGTTTGAATCTCATTATCAGCTAATTACTGAACACAATACGAAGCACAGTAAGGAACAGGGGGAAAGCGCCAAGGGTTTTTCTAACTTGGTTCCAGTCACTGACGTATTCTCAAGGCAAAAGGGGAGCCTATGGCTGAGCCAGGATGACCACCGTCGCTTGTGGCACAGCTCATGGAAAACTCCTTTCTGGCTTATTTGAGCCGGGATCCCAGTCCAGGCTGTCGAAGGACACGTGCAAGTTTCAGATGAATCTTTCTTAATCTCATCACAGCCTGGGTAATATTTTCAAGCTGTTCCTTCTCCCAGAAGCTACGAGATTCACTTGCCTGGTGATGCATCTGTCTGTCTGTGTTCCATGATGACAACTTCTGCTCTGATTCTCCACTCCATTACCTCGTATCTAGTCTGGTGTAACTGCTGGAACTGCATGTGAGGAACTCTCATATAACGGAGAAGAGAAATGGGCTTGTGGTGCTTTGTAGTGGAAGAAGTGCTACCATTCAGAGAGTGTCGACAATTCAATAGCGTTTC
>NW_009241309.1:0-957 GCF_000690835.1 Fulmarus glacialis | reverse complement strand
GGGGTAACTCTTTAACGTAGAAAGATTTGTCAGAATGCTTTCTGGGTTTGCAGAGACTGCTTTTCCTAGGTGATGAGGTCAGGCAGTTACGCCTTTCCGAGCCCAGCTCATTCCTTCCCAACATCTCTGTAAGATGTTAACTAAGCAGCAATAAAGATTTACAGGAGTTTCATGTTAGCAACATGAGGACAGTTAGAAACACCGACAAGAGGCCAGTTGTTCCCCTGCCTGTCCCTCTGACTAATTGTGTCCTCCCCTAACATGACCAGTGTGGAGCTACCATTAAGCTGAAATAACATCAGCAGAAGATGCAGAAGCTGGAAGTTTCTGGTGGTTTTTAGTCATTCACAGGGAGAATGATTAAAACCAGCCTGGGAAAAGGCAGCACGGTGGAGACCTGTCCTCCCCCTCCTCTGGCGACCAGAAGATTTCGTGATGGAAGAGGGAGGTGGGAGAAGGAAAGAAATGGTCTGTGTTGGAATAGTCACAATGTCAGAGGTCTAATTTTTCCTAGGAATGTTCCTTCCTAGCTGGAGGCTTATGGGAAAGAGATTTCTACAGGAAAAAACCCCGTGGATACAGCGTGAACTGAAAACCTCGTGTCTTGCTCTTTTCCTAGAAGTAGGTGGTGGGAAAGAGACTTAGCTTTACAAACATTTGCAAACCTCTGTTTTCTCATTAGTTGAGTTGATTGAGCTCCCTCGTTCTTCGAAGCCACCATTTGTAGCCCTTCTCTGTACAGCACATATGGGAAATGGGAGGAGAGGATAGCTGGTTGAAGATAAGAGGGGAAGAGAAGATACCCTGCAAAAGAGAATTATAGCACACGGAGACAAAGTTTAAGCTTGAGATGCAGGAGTGAACAGGGAAAAGAGAGGGACAAAAATTGTGCGGGTCTAAAAGGAAAAGGTGAAGCACACTGAATTCAACTGGGGAAAAGCCACCCAACCCCCCCCC
>NW_009241308.1:0-968 GCF_000690835.1 Fulmarus glacialis | reverse complement strand
AATAATAATAATAATAAAAATAGTAATAATATCATGCAACTGACATATTTGAATTTTTTAGCTTCTTAATGTCTCCCTTACCAGCCACAGAAATGTAATTTACAGGCTCTAAAAAATGAGCTACTTTGAAAACTTAACTTTTTAAATAGCTCAGAGAAGATGGCTGTCATCCTTTCATTTCCAAGGAGCAGTTTGTGTAGATTTTAGTACAATCAATTCGTGTCTATGTCATGTTTCATTTTCATGCTTCATTTTACAAGCCCACTAATCAGACTAATGAGGTTGAATGTGAAGAAATCCCTTTGTTTCAAGATGAACAGCCTCTGAAACCGCAGTTATAATGGCCTTTCTTTGCTTATTCAATTCCTGTTTGCAAGTAATAGCAAAAAAAATGGCATTACAGAATATTTCTGCTAAACGTTGAAGGCAGAAAGCCATCTTGTTACAACATCCCCTGTAATTTACAGGAGCTCGGGCTGTATATTGATGTAAGGGAGTCACAGTGCCTTCCACTTTGTGAACATCCTTAAATGAAAGTAAAAATCTTATTAACTGCTTTGGTAGGGTCACAAATACGTTCCGTATGTTCCAAATCAATGGCTTAAGACGGTCCAGTAAGCAAATGCCTGTCTGCAGGCAGCGGGGAGTTTGTGCTGTGCTGACCACGCTCCTGCCTGGAGGAGTCGATTCCCTCCGCGCCCCTGTACAACATATCTAGGACCTGGGTAGGGACCGGGACCTTCCTGGTTCGCTAACCCACCTAAACCATGAGCCACACGTATATAGATAATCCATGGCAGGAGACAGAAGCTAGAAGTGGAGATGGAAATTCCCACTCGGGGATTTATTACAGAGCAGTCCCAGGCTGAAATACAAACCCGCCAGTGCTCCTCGGAGCTTTTTGTCACGAGTGAATAGCAGTACAGAGAGACACAGAAAGAGACTTACAAAGGAATACACACAATTAC
>NW_009241307.1:0-961 GCF_000690835.1 Fulmarus glacialis | reverse complement strand
ACTGTATTTTTAATTATTTACTTAATAATTTTATTAGGAAATATGGTAATCATGGTGGTCATAAGGACTGATTTCCACCTTCACTCTCCTATGTACTTCTTCCTCTTTCATTTAGCCCTTGTTGACATCTGTTATGCCACTGCTGTTGTTCCAAAGATGCTGGTGAATTTCCTCATGAAAGGAAGCACAGCCATTGCTGTCAATGCTTGTATGACTCAAATGTTCTTCATCTTCCTCTCAGCTGGGTGTGAAGTTTTTATGCTTTCAGTAATGGCATATGACCGATATGTGGCCATCTGTAATCCACTGAAGTATCAAGAGGCTATGAGCAAACATTTCTGTTATCAGTTGGTGGGGAGTGCATGGGCAATGGGTCTCTTATATTCAGTTCTAAACACAATTCCTGTGTTAAATATTAAATTCTGTGGGCACACAGAAATCAAACATTTCAGCTGTGAGCTGCCCCCTCTCTTGTCTGCTGCTTGCAGTGGGACCTTTCTCAGTAAACTCATTCTTCTTTTTTCTGCTGTGATCTTTGGGTCCAGCTCCTTTTTGCTCACCCTCATCTCCTACATCTATATCATCGCCACTGTCTTGAAGATACAGTCTGCAGAAGGGAGGCGCAAAGCTTTCTCCACTTGCAGCTCCCACTTCATTGTAGTAGGGTTACTCTACATAACTGCTCTGTTCCAATACACAAAACCCAAATCAGTCTCATCAAGCATTCTAGACCAAGTGCTGTCCACCCAGTACAGCATCTTAACTCCCATGCTGAATCCCATCATCTACAGCCTGAAAAATAAAGATGTGAAAACAGCCTTAGGCAGAATTCTAAAGAAACTGCAATTTGTGTAACTGCTGAGCTGTATATTTCAAATACATGTTCTTTAAAACATGGACTTATGAGAAAATTACCTATCGGGATTCGCTGGTTGCGTTTTCTAGGTTAAGTCATAAAAAA
>NW_009241306.1:0-961 GCF_000690835.1 Fulmarus glacialis | reverse complement strand
GCTGCCTCGCTCCACCCCTTTGGAAAGCCACTGCTGGGCACAACAGCCCTAAAGTACCCACTGCTCGGGTGAAATTCATCATTCCTCTGCTTCTGGTTGGGTCAGGCAGCTGACAGGCTATACTGAGGAGGAAAAACGCACCAGACAGCGTACACGTAGGAAATGACACACAGCACACTTCCAACACACAGCAATGTGACTTCACAGGTATATAGATGGGTCTCCTGGGAGCTCTGCAATTTCATTCTCTTCCACACATTGGCATAGTAATGCTTATGTGCTCAACAGCAAAAAGCATTCCAGATGAGGACATCAGCATGTTTCACTGCCAAGCTTGGAGCTTCCTCTGCTTTAACATCCTTTTCTTCCTTTCCAGACCATGGACTTAGCCGACACCACGGAAAACCATACCATGGACTTAGCCAGCTTGCCACTGACAACAGAATTCGACTACGACGATTCAGCGCCATGCATGGGAACTGAGGAAAAGCACTTTGCAGCAAAACTTTTGCCACCGCTTTATTCTTTGGTGGTGATATTTGGCCTCACAGGCAACATGCTCGTTGTCCTTATCCTGGTAAAATACAAGAGATTGAAGAGCATGACTGACATCTACCTGCTCAATTTGGCAATTTCTGATTTGCTGTTTATATTTTCTCTCCCTTTTTGGGCTTATTACGCTGTTCACGACTGGATTTTTGGGGAGGCGCTCTGTAGAATTCTCTCAGGTGTCTACCTCCTCGGCTTCTACAGCGGGATCTTTTTCATAATCCTGTTGACCCTAGACAGGTACCTGGCCATAGTGCACGCAGTGTTTGCTTTAAAAGCTAGGACAGTTACTTACGGCATCCTCACCAGCACTGTCACTTGGGCTGTTGCTATTTTTGCTTCTGTTCCTGGGATGGTATTTCACAAAACTCAAAAGGAAAATTCACGTTATACTTGCAGTGCTCATTATCCA
>NW_009241305.1:0-963 GCF_000690835.1 Fulmarus glacialis | reverse complement strand
CAAAACAAGCAGACGATCTCATCTGCTACCAACATAGTTTAACTTTTTTTTAGGACTAGAACTTGTTCTGATTTTGCCAGGCTTCTTTCTTGCTTATTCTGCAACCTTGGCTCGTATTTTCCAGATTTTATTACTTGCAGCTGTTTTTCTGTATCCCTTTTGTGAATCTATATCGCAAGTCTCTGTCCCTTTGTGGTTCCATATTATTCGTATAATTAGCTGTGTTACAAAATGCTTCTATGTTATTGCTGAATTTGCTGTTTTGGTGTGCTTATGTCTGGGTCCAAGGCAAGCAAATATTGATTATATTGTGCTTAGTATACTTCTACTCGTAGAAGTCTTCATCCTTGTTATGCTTCCTGTCAGTGATGGAAACTCAGTTCCCTATGCCTTGATTCTGAACCCACAGTGTCAAGGCTAGGTACTGCCTCAGAGCAAGAAGGTAGAGTGTCACCCTGCTCCAGTCTTGTCTCATGGTTTTCTTACAAAATCCATGTAATCCAGGTCTTTTGCAGTTGTATAGCTCCAGGTTCTTCTGTCACACACTACAAGGCATACTTCAAGCTGTTACAAAAAGACAACTAGTTAATACATAGGTAATGATTAATGGTTAGAATAACACATGATTCTTGTACCAGTACTTGACTGTCCTCTAAAAATGTCGTGGTAGAATCAGGGTTTCTGCATCTGTTCCTGACCTTAGTAGCTGTTGATTCTCTAAAGTAATATGTCTTTTCACTGCTTGGTGCCTATTCATGATTTTTTAAACTACTTGTTCTATTTGCTGTGATTCTTAATGTTTTTGTTATAAAGATTCTAAATTAGCCCCAGGTTGGTGGTGTTCTGGGTATTATAATTATGGTGATATGGGTGAGCATTGCAAATGTTTACCCTAAATTAGATAGTTGAGAAACTTTGCACACTTATTTCTCTACACAGAGCACAGTTTTCTGGCAATTCCTG
>NW_009241304.1:0-965 GCF_000690835.1 Fulmarus glacialis | reverse complement strand
CCAAACCAAAACCCAAAAACCTCCACTAAATTCCTGTTAATTTCAAGTATTTGTAGTCATACTGAGAAAACTCAGTAATAGTATGAAAATTCAGAAAAGTACTCTTGTATTTGCTTTAAGTTAAATGCCTTCCAAAGTCTGAGTCTAAATGACCAAAAAACAAACTAAGTACAATCTGTGCTTTCAAGAGCAATGTGTAATTAAGGTCTCCCTACCATTTACTCAGGGAAGAAATACTGTTGCTTCTGGATTTTAAATTCATTAAAATCACTTTCCTGTCAGATGGTATGAGTGTCTCCAAGCAAGGGTGTCTTGATCTACTTTCTGTTTTTACATGTTATGGGAAGAATACATTCTCCTAAAGAGATGAGCATTTTCTTCCTTTTGTCCCCTCTACTCCCCCTCTTCCCTCCACCAAGTGCAGTTACGTGAGAATAACAACTTTTTCTTGGCTCCTGCTTGGATCCCACTATAGAGTATATTTCTGGGATTTTAAAATAACATAGATAAATGTCCCAAGACCAAGTTTGAAAAACATTTATAATATAGAGAAATTCTTGCAACTGATCTACAACTCGCTTGCTAAAGAAGAGAACTAAGGCAAATTTCTGATTGTGCTTTTATATGACCTCAATATTGCAAGGCATGCATGCTCCTGAACAACAATAAAACAACATTCATCCATTTCTCCCAAATCTAGTTCAACCATTTCTACCAGAATCAATGCTTATTAAATTAATTCTTATTAGAAAAGATCCTATAGGATCAGAGGCATAACATTGAGAAAAATTCTGCAGAAGTGGATGGCAAGATTTTAATCTTCCTTTAAAAACTGTAAATCTGTAGAAACATTATGTTCTCAAAGAAAGTCTTTAATATTAAGTCATGTACTGTACATCACTCAGTGCAACCTTTAATAAAAGCACATGAAGTTGCTCAGAAAGTTCTGAGTTCTATAAAGTTCC
>NW_009241303.1:0-957 GCF_000690835.1 Fulmarus glacialis | reverse complement strand
CTTCTTGCTGCACTGTTAGGTACAGGCAAGGACATGCAGGAGGTGTAACATCCGGTACTGAGTGTGAGCTGCCTGCAGCTCCTCTGGGACAATGAGCTGCTGAGGTTGTCCTGCAGCCAAAGGATCTGTGCAGCACAGCACAGGTGTGAAGGCCAGGCTGTACGTGCAGCGCAGCATGGCTTGATGTACAATGGTCAGGATCAGTGCTCAGGTTTCCCTGTTAGAAGTCTGCACTCCACCCTGGTGCCACAGCTGAGGTGCTGTGGCCCAAATGTGTACAGCCAGGAGGAGGTGGATGGCAGGCAGGAGGAGCTGAAGCCCAGTGGTTTGTCATACAACTGTGATGGTTTTGGATTAAATGAGATGTGGTGGGACAGCTTGTTCACATGGGGTTCTGCAATGGAGGAATACAGCCTCTACTGGAGAGACTGGCAAGGAAAATGAGTATGGGCGATGCCCCCTGTGTTCTCCTCCTGTGGAGGCGGACAACCAGCAGTGGATGGGGATCAACTAAAGGGTAACTTGAGCAAACTCAACCACCATTACAGAAATGAAGATGGGTATTTTGACCAGACCCCTGAACACAAGTATTGGTATGCCATGACGCCTGAGATTCCACTTTTTGGTCCAGAGGATTGTGATGCCCCTCGAGGTGTCATGGAATATCTCCTGACCCATGTGGTGTTTTAGGCTGTGAGGAGAATCAGAACAACACCTCTGACTGGAGTAATTTCACCTTCAACGCTGAAATACGGGGTAGATGTAGGGACTTCAGACCTTCCAGGCACTGGAAGGTTAGGTCTTCAGAGATCCAAAATGAAGATAATGGTCTTGTAGCAGTGTCCATCACGTAAAAATTTGGCCTGCTTTCTGCTTTGCACAAGTTTGGGATCTGTCCCTTGACATTTTTTCGTGAAAAAATAAACTCCTCACACATACACACACATGAACACACAC
>NW_009241302.1:0-967 GCF_000690835.1 Fulmarus glacialis | reverse complement strand
GAGGCACCGCCACGCGCAACGCCGGCCGCCTCCCCGCCTTTGTCTGAGGCGTTGGGGAAAATCGTGGACGACGAGCCCCGAAGATGCCGCGAGCTGAGCATCCCCCCTGGGGCGACCGCCGAGGTGCAGCCGACGGGGGATTTGGGGTTAGTTTCACAACTAGCCCTTCCCTCTAACAACTTTAAGTCATGATAAAAACTGCTCGATGCCGCTAACGTTTCCAGATCCCCTCCGCGGTGCCAAAGCGCCGCCTCAACGCTTGGCCACACTATCTCCTAGCTGCTGAGATTTCCAAAGAAAGAACTTTTTCCAGCCAAAGTCACAGAAACAATAAAACATACTCCACAGTGAGCAACTGTGGCCAGAGAAAGTTTTTACTGTTAATTTGTATTCTTCGAACTTAATTGCAAGTACTCTGGTACTACAATTATAATGTATTAAAATAGCATGTTGTAAGTACTCTAGTACTTACTAGAGAGAGTACGGAGCACTCACAATTTGCTATTTCAATACATTATAATTATAACCTAGCTTCACAGTATTTTAAAACAAGTCTGGACACTAATAGCTTTTTCTTTAAAAAGAATGAAAATATTGGATATAAAATCAAGCAGAAGACACGGTGGGAAACTTTAGCAATTGAGTTCTGAGTTTAAGAACGTTTAATTTAAGCAATTCAGGAACATTTGGATTTCTGCTCTAGATACATCCAACCTGCATGCAGGTTACCTTCACCTTGGCGCTTCTCACACGCGTGCTAGTTCCTACATTCACTCACATTTTGAGGCATTTTGGGGTATTTTTGAAAATATTCTGGGAAAAAGTCAAACTCAGCTAATGAAGTGGTAGGGAACAGCCCTAATACGCTTAAAATTGCTGGCTATTTTCCTTCCCTTCATAGAGGGAGCAAGAGAAACGGCGGACGGGGAGGACGGGCGCAGGCTTGGGGGCCGGCGAGCTGGCTGGC
>NW_009241301.1:0-964 GCF_000690835.1 Fulmarus glacialis | reverse complement strand
CCCCGGCCATGTACCTTGTGTGGTAGGCACTTGGCTTTCTGCTTCTCTGAAACACTAAGTTTTATCCAACTTCACTTACACGTGCAAATGGAGTATAAACTAAGAGAAAGCTCACTATGACAGCATATTTTATCCAACACTGAAAGACAGCCATAACTTCTTTAATGATTATATGAACACGGCAAGATCAAGGACTCACTATATCTCAGTTCCAAGTATGAAACTGAATTCTTAGTTCAGATAGACGTGCCGACTATCTGCCTTTTCCTTCAGATGTCCCCCTTGTGAAGTGGAGCGTGAGTGCCCTCCCAGAGCCATCCTGAAGAACAGGGTTAAGGAGGACGTGTTGGTCAAGGGGGATTTTACACATCTGGGAAACTACAAATGGATCAGGGAGTCCCCAAAATAATTAACATTCTTTACTGCATGATGTCACAGAAATCACTATCCTGAGCTCTTAGGCCTAGAATAAAAATATTTTAATAACTCAAATAAAAAAATTTGTAGGATTAGCTTCCTGGTATAAATGCAATTCTTTCCTACTATTACTACAGAATTTATTTATACTGGGATTAGGATTATACTACTGTTTCCTCCACCCCCAGTTCCCTTTTAATTTAATAACTCTTAGTGCCAAAGTAAACAAAGGCACCGAACATGTTTAGCCACTGTAGAGCAGAGGCAGTTTATAGATTTTGTTTTTTCAGTGCCATCATTGTTAGTGACTTTTCTAAACATAAACGGTGAGCACAAGAGGACTTACGATCTCTCTTACTGTACTTTTTTTTTAATCTGAAGTATGGGAATGGAAACGATTTATAGTGTAAGATTCTTAAGGAATTTAAATATTTCACATCATGCAATTAGGAGCCAGGTATGTCATACTACCATTTCCCTATTTCTCTTTATTGGATACAATTACAACTAAAAACATTTTCTAAAATCATAGAATCATAGAATCATA
>NW_009241300.1:0-956 GCF_000690835.1 Fulmarus glacialis | reverse complement strand
CCACCCTTGGAGGTATTCAAAGTCCAAATTAAAACAGCCAAAACAAAACCCAAGGATATGAACTGGGGAGAGATGAAACAAATTACAGCAGTCCTTGAAAACCAAATAGTGCTCAGTAGCTGACTTATGAGCTTTTCTGTCTGCAGTTTTTATCAATAACACAGCTGTCAAGGTGGAAACTGCAAGCTGTAAGAAACAGCATCGCTTAGCCATCGCTTTGGAAAAGTAGTGCTGGTGGTTGCTTCTGCCTTAGAAGTCCTCAGTGTAGTGTGGGGTGTTGGAGGAGGAGCAACAGGAGCAGATGGCAATGCTGGACTCTGGCCAAAGCAATCGCATTTCTGGAGGACATATCAGAACACGCCTTCAGGGACAAAACTGAAATTAAACCTTCAGATTAGCATTATAGTAAAATGACTTTTCCTGATTTAAACTGTATAATGCTGTGATTTATAGAATTAATATGTTGTATAAATGAAACTGTGCCCTGGATCTAAGGCAACAGGGATAACAAAGATTTGTCCTCAAAGCAACGGGAACCATAACCATAGATTACGTGGGAAGCTGTAACTAATTTCCTCAACATTACTAAATTTAAATCATCTTCAGATAAGAGATACTTAAATGTCATTTATCCTTTCCGTCCAGAGTGTATTACCCTTGTAATCACAAGAAGCCATCAGCCGAGGTTACTGCAAGTAGTGCAGAAAATGGTGTTATTTTGCATAATGATGCGTAGGGAAGTTTGCAGGACGCCATTAGTGTGTTTTGAGGTGCTTCACATACACCGGTGCCTGTTAGCATTGGAATTCAGAAATGATGGCTATGTTTATGGAAGTCTGATGATAAATGAAATTAGCCTAGATTACAAGGTGCATCTCACCAGGATGCCTGTGAGCCATTTTTGTTAGTGCCGAAAGGCAAGTACCTACAATGCCCATGATTATCAGCACTACTTT
>NW_009241299.1:0-963 GCF_000690835.1 Fulmarus glacialis | reverse complement strand
AGGAAGAAAGTGCCAAGATACAGACAATTCTGCCTATACAGGACAGAAAGACAGTGTAATACTTTTGCTTCCAAGATGAAAAAGGGTGCATCAGACCTGACAGTTACCATGAGATAGTGGCAGGTAAGGCCTTGCCTTTCTCTAATTTATCTGGCCGTGATCCTTTAGCTGACAAAGCACTGATCAGATTACTACCCAGCCAGCCTCCAATCTGGCACTCAAGGAATGCAGCTGCAAAATCTGAGAAGAGCTCATTCCCAGCAAATACCACCCAGATAGGCCAAAACCGATTATGGCTGACAGATATTAATGCATTTTAGCATGAAAGAAGTTTTACTGGTGTAAGATTATGTAATGCATAATATATGCCCAAACATATGTCCATGGACCAGTCATGATGTATTTCAGTTTGGGCAAAAGCCTGTAGTTGTTTGAATTAAGTAATAAAAGGGTTTTTAAACCTTTATGAAAATCACAGAGAATGCCAAACAGATGGAACTGAAAGTCCTTCTTTGTTCACAGCACATTCAGGATAAATTCTATCAACTTTGCAAAATTCACACAGTCTTTTACTGTTATCTGAGAGGATACAGCTGACCCAAGTATCTCATACATTTTCTTGCTGTGGCATAAGAAATGTGCGTAACATACTTTCCATGAGCCCTGGTTTAAGGAAGCAAATTGCTTGACCATCAGTACAAGGTACCAGACTATTAGTAAAAAAATACTACTACTAAAATGTTAAAAAAACCCTGAGGATGTTAAGATGAAGGCAATTTCAACCTAATATTAGGAAATCCCTCCCAGTAAATTCCCCTGAATTTAGTAAGAGCAACTGAAAACATCTGATTGCTAGCAGTTCACCTAACTTGTAAGGGAATTAAAATTTGTAACTAGGATCTTACATGCCACTATGTAAAAATGCATATTCTACAGCAGTGTTATTCTTACTAAGACAGGTAA
>NW_009241298.1:0-959 GCF_000690835.1 Fulmarus glacialis | reverse complement strand
TTGTGCACCTTATGCATAGAAGTTCTGCTCTTGGGGTATCAAGAATTTTCTTACTGGCTATATGTAAAGTGCAGGGTGTTCAGATGCCTTACTGGTATCCCTACCGTTTGCCTCTTTATACATTAGGTCTTCTCCTACCTTCCTAAGTGGTTTTTGACTCATAAACGTTTGATTCCTTACCTGGTTCTGCTCCAGAAAATAATGACTTCAAAAACCTGTCCTACTTTTTGACCTGACATAAGACTCTAAAACCGTAAGTTATAAAACTTGTAACATCATAAATTGTAAATACCCATAGACAACGACTTGAAAAAGACCCGTTCTTGTATCTCAGTTATATTTATGTTTTTAGCAAAATGCTGCCTTTTGTTACTGTATTGGATTACAGTGAATTTTAGTTGGCACACTGGTTTAGTCAGGAGGAGGGGCAGAAGTACAGGGCCACAGACTTGAGCTGTTATGTGCTATTGGCCAAAATAATCCAGTTGCCTGTGGAATATGTATTCAAAATATGGAATACCCTTGAATATATTGAATATATATTTGTATCAGTTACTCTAAGGTGAGTTAATATCACCTACTCTGTATGTGTATTCTGTGTCTTTTGTTTTGTCCCTGCCTTTTTTAGGAAAGTTCTTGAGTATATAAAGCTAAAATCAGAGGATGGTTGTTGCCTACAAACAGGTTCTAGTTTCAAGTTTTCTTTACCTTTGTTGGAATCTGTGCAGTTGCCTACCTTCTATGTTCCAGCTGCTCTTTTTTTCACAGCAAGTGTTATAACCAGGAGGTGAAGAAAATTGGATATTCACTTGCATTAATAACTGTCAAGATTTTGTAAGAAGAACAGGTGGCAATCTGAAAGTTTCTGGAGCATGTTAATATAAATTTTTACTTGATGTTTTCTATCTTGCTATAGCGCAACGGCACAAACAGCTTGAAGGAAATTTAAGCCCATCAAA
>NW_009241297.1:0-959 GCF_000690835.1 Fulmarus glacialis | reverse complement strand
TATATATATATATATATTGCTTGAATATAAATTGATGTTCATACATTTTAAAAAAATAACGCCAAAAATCTGCCAAGGAATTATATGAACTTATGACTGAATCCCTCAGTAAAACTAGTATAGTACAGCATAGGCTGGCTTCATAAAGCGTAAAAGGCCCAGGTCAGATCTATAATCACTTAATCAGATCAATTATGCTTATTGTATAATGAGTGTCTTTGCCTAACCAGACCTGAGCAGGGTTGTATCCATTTCACTCATTTTGAGGCCACTTAAGATATAAAGTATCCTCATACATGCAAATTTCCCTTTGAAGAGTCCTTGAAAAGACATCCTATGAGAAGTCTTCCCCTGACTGGGTCATGACTGGTTGTTTCAACAGTTTGGGGGATTTTAAAGGCAGACAGCAGGCTTACACTGTTCTGGAGTCAGGTTGTTTGAGATTGGTGTACCAAGCAAAGACCTCCTTGCATTTTCTCCCATCAATTTACTGGATCAAAAATTACATCCTATTTCTGCTAGCCCAATGCATGAATTCCGTGTTAAGGAGGACACGGGTCAGCCTTCAAAGCCAGAGGGATTCAGCTTATGAGACAGAAAGTGGAAGCAAAATCCTGAATCCTTGCAAGGCAAGGAGCAAGATAAAATCTTAAGGAAACAAGCAGGCGTCTGTTGGGTGTACAGGCACGTCTGCTTGTGAAAAAGATTTCATGGCACGTCCCAACGTTTATACAGGGTCTGCGCATCTCATCTCTATCAGAAGTCCTCCTATACACAGCATCTTAGGTCCCAGAGAGACGTGCCCTCCCCAAACAGCTGCGCTCCTAGAAGCAACTGTCCGCTGAACTGCTTAAACAAACTCCCGTTGTTCTGACACCGATCAGCACGCAATCACACAAGGAGCTCTGCCAGAGAGATGGTGAGCTTCAGCGAAGAGATAAGGGTGTTCGCTGCAGAGG
>NW_009241296.1:0-955 GCF_000690835.1 Fulmarus glacialis | reverse complement strand
GTTCCTGGATGGAGTTTGCCTTATATGCTTATAGCTTTGAAAAGAAGAGAGAAATGTTATTGCTGACAACTGTTTGCATACACTTTATCTCATCCACTCAGAAACAAAATATGATATAGTTACAATAGCCACTGCAGGGACAGGCGCTCAATATTTACATTTGAGGACCTATATTGACCCTTGGCAGACCCCCAGCCAGTACAGATTTCAGTCTCATCTGAGAAACCCCAAGCTCTCACAGTTAGAACACCTGCAAAAAACTGGAGGTGCAATACAGGCTAACTACTAGTGGCAGGAAAATCTTGGTAATGTTATTCAGGAGCTGAACAGGGAGACAGTTCCCATTGGAATGGGCAAGAGTGATGCTCAGTTCCCAGTATGAAAAAATCAGGACCTAAACTCGTTGGTAGCACCTGTGCCAAGGGAATCCCAGTTTTCTGGAACAAAAGAGATCTCTGGGGAAGATACAACGGCACTCTTCAGCTTTAGGACCATGTGCAGGAGTTACCATTGACCTATTTGGTAAGTCTGGGCTTTCTAGGATGCATGAAGATAACGGAAAGTACAAAGATATCCCTGTTGTTCAGAAAACCTCAGATAAAAAGTTAGTGTTCACTTAATGCATTAGTGAGTAGTCACAACTGCCCTGAATGCACTAAATACCTGCTTTTATCTTACTTTTCCCTGGGAAGAAATGTTTTCATTTGTTCAAGCAGTTCTGGGAGTTAGAGGATGCCGATTCTTCTCAGCCTAATGTCACAAAGCCCAAGTCTGTTTGGGCTGGAGTGATGATCTTTAGTCACTGCATGGACTGAAATAAAAGCTGATAAAAATGGTTCCTTATTGGTAGACTTTCATGTAATCCCCCTGGATCTCTGATTGCTTTCTTAATAACATTGCTGATGGGACTCCCTCTGCATTTGTTGGTGCTGGGAGACCTGTTCTGCCATGATTC
>NW_009241295.1:0-950 GCF_000690835.1 Fulmarus glacialis | reverse complement strand
GTTCCCACCATTTGTTCTTCACCATGCTAATACTTCCAGGAGTGAACTAATTAAAATTAAGGGAAGACTTCAGCATGAGAAACAGACTAAGGACTAAGAAGAGAAGGCAAAAAAACCTTCTCAATGGTGTTTCTATGAAGAAATGTCAACTGATTATCCTTCGTCCAACGGTACTATGACTTCACATTGTAAGTAGTGTATACAGCTACTCTTACATATTTTATAGGCTTATTGGTCACAAGAACAAAGTTCTTGAGTGAGTGTTTTAACAGCACTAAAGTCAAACTTTTTCAAGAATGCCACTGACAGATGTCAGCATCACAGTTCCTCAAAATGGAAAACTGTGGGACTGTCCACGAATGGATGCCATTCCCTGACACCTTTGCTCAATAAAAAAACTCTTATAGGCTACAGCAGAGGTCACTAATTTTTCAAAGCATTTTCTCCTTTAGCTTGATAAATACAGTATTCTTCCATAGTGTGTTTCCTGAATGAGAATCAGCAGTACTTGACAGCAGCATTTTTAGAAGAAAGGCTGTAGATTTATTTTTAAATTCGAGGAACTTTAATGTTGAATATTTAATGCTGAATATTTCTTTTTTTAATCTAAAATGTTATATAGCAATTTTATCCCCCCTCACAAAAGCTAGAATGCAAAATGATCAGTCTGCTTGTCAGTGTGGAACAATTTTTTAAAATACATTTGTCTTTCTTGGTTTAAATTAGTTCACAAGCTAACTCACACAAGCTACAGAGACATGTCAGAAGGGAGACAGCAACAGTATAAAAAAGCCAACAAAAACAATTCTTCAAAAGAATTTTACATCACTTTTGGATAATAGGGAAGCATCCTGTCCTACAACTATCGAGTTGTAGATAGATACAGATCTAGGTATCGAGGGAAAAGTCACTGGAATTTTCTAATTTTGTTTGTTTGTTTGTTTGTTTGT
>NW_009241294.1:0-936 GCF_000690835.1 Fulmarus glacialis | reverse complement strand
GAGGTACCCTGCCTGTTCACGGGCAGTCTCTGTGGGAGAGAAAATGGTGGTGGTGGTGGTGCCAAAGAAGAAACGAGTCAGGAAAATAGTTCGGTCATGCATTCAGCCTCGGATTTCTCCTTTTACAGTAGAAATTCAGTTACTAACAACAAGAGGAGAGTTCTGAAGAACATTGCTGCATTTTTATTCCTATGCAATCTTTCGGTAAGACACTTTGAACATAATTCACAAGTTAATACCCAAAAGCTTCCCAACCTTTCAAGCCTGATAAATGTATTAAAATTACATGGTTCTATAGTTTGCAGCAAGTAAATTTTACTTCTTCTGGAAGAATAAGTGAATGTGCCTTTGGGGAACAAAGTTTATTTAAACATGGAATAAAATGAGCCTAGGCTCGTTTTAGTCACAGTACAAAAACTGTAGCAGCAGCAGCAGAAGCTGAAATCCTCTTCCACCAGTGTGCCCCAGTAGAAACACGGAGGGTTTTCCCAGGGATTTCTGAAGCCAAATTGCAGTTCGGTGCGGTCACAGTCGTTAAGGGCTAGTCACTCGTATCGCTGGTGATTAATATTGGCCTTGCGTTCTTTCCTTGCAGCTTTGGATACCACCGGCATTCGGATGCCGTCCGGAATATGACAATGGACTAGAAGAAATAGTTTTTGGCTTTGAACCCTGGATAATTGTTGTGAACCTTGCGATGCCTTTTTCTATTTTCTATCGGATGCATTCAGCTGCCTCACTCTTTGAGGTCAATTGTAAAACATAGATCATATACGGTCCCTCAGTGAACAACTGATTGAATAATTAATTAAATAAGTAACAGTTGAATGAGTGGATGGATGAATGAGTGAACATAGCAACAGCTGCTCAATAAATAGAAGATTCAGTAATTTTTTTTAAAAAGAAGGGACCATAGCTAATAGCATGTAATTTTTT
>NW_009241293.1:0-956 GCF_000690835.1 Fulmarus glacialis | reverse complement strand
TCCTTTTCAATTCTAGGTTTTAACAGAAATAATTCTTAAATTGGAGGTACAAATCCAAGGAAATAATTCAGCAAGTATTTTTAAATTATTATTTATTTATTTCAATTGTACAACACTTTCTACTAGTCCTAGATTTACTGCTTTGTCTCAACACTGTAAGCCGAATTTTGGATATTTCTGCAATCCAATTGGCCATGATATAGACATTAGAATTGCTTACAACTTCAGAATTATTCACAGATGGGCTGGTTCTATCATCCTTTTTTTAAGTACCTACTGAAATCCTGCCCACAGGAAAATCAGATTTTCCACCAAATTTTCCAAATTTTCAAATTTCCACAAATTTACAAAGATTGTCCAGCAGTCAAGACTGTCACTATTGGACCCACCGTGAAAGGAGATGAGTATTAGCAAATCTCACTGAGTTTGTCTTGAACACTTTTGTTCCCTTTTCTGTATGTTTCAAAAGGCTTAATTCTGCATCTGTTGCTTAAATCGATGTCAAGGCCCTTAGTGCATCCCCCCTTCTAGATTTCTGGTGCATGGCTTCAAGAATTATCATTACCCTTTACTTTCTATGACTATAACTGTATGCAGTAAATACAAACATATTGCTGCCACTTAATACTAGAATCTTTAAATGTAGCAAATTGGAGTAAATTAAAATTTCTGTACTCTCAATTCCTTTCAGCTGCTAATATAACAAAAATCATAGAATTGCAATTAGTTCAGTTGTAACAACAGATTTTTTTTGAAGTAGTTCCCTGCAGTATTGTAAAAGGAAATCAATTTTCCTGTTTGCTTATAAGGAGTGTAAACAGGAAACTTTCTCACTGTGAATGGAAGTCCTGGCTTTGACTTAGTCACTTATTTTCAAATTACCTAGTAGAGCAAGAATCACATCTCACTTCATGAGTGTTCCATAAAAGCAATTCATAGAATCATAGAATCATAGA
>NW_009241292.1:0-954 GCF_000690835.1 Fulmarus glacialis | reverse complement strand
AATACACAACCCTTGAAACCCTTGTTCAAAGCAAATTCAAGACCAATCGCACATAGTGAACTTCAAGTTAGAACAAATGCCCATTAACTGATGAGAATCAAAGCAGGCTAAAATACGGGTGTATTGCTTTTATTGAGGGAATAAGGGGGAAAACAGCCAACACAAATGTATATCAGAGGCCAACTACACCTGTTTTCCACTTGTTCTGAAGAAGTATCAGACTTCTACGTCCTTTCCTCTGCTAACAACGTTTTACTCATGTGCACTTTCTTCACATTGATTTACTTATCTATAACTTCTACTGCTGCTTAATATCACTTCTGATTTTAGCCTGGGATAATTCTCTATTGTTATATGCCTATTCGTAGTTCACAGCTATTTTCTTCTCCATATATATCCATTGCATCATACAGTTCTGAGGGATTTATCTCAAGAAAATGCAGTCCCCAGAGCAGCATTACAACCCCAGAGAATGGTGAAAATAATAATTCATTACAAAGGTTAGTAGCGACTATTGATGTTGTTAAGCTTTATCCTATGCTACTGAAAGTAAAATTGAGGTTAGAATACTGTTTATTTGCCCTACAAATCAATGTACATGGGCACCTCAGATGCAGACATACAGAGGTTTCCCTGTCCATCTGTTAATGTCCAACTAGAAACTTTCATTCACACAGTCCTAAAGGCAATCTCATTTGGAGGGTGTTACTGAAATGTAATCAGTATTGCTAGTGATACTGTGCAATACTTCTTACTTGTTTCCATAAAACCAGTTGTGTTTTCAGAGCCATGTAAAACATTTACAGCATCTGTCAGAGAAAATTCATGGTTATCTCTGTGATTGTTTTCAAGACTAAATTAAATCTTGCAGTCACCATACAGCACCCTTGGCTGGTTAGAAAAAAGAACTGTAACAGCAATGATATTGTTTTAAAATGATGCTTATTCTTCAGC
>NW_009241291.1:0-955 GCF_000690835.1 Fulmarus glacialis | reverse complement strand
CCCAATGTTCCTCCTACTTTGCCACACATATATTGTGTGAAAATTGGATGCTCTCCCGATCAGCTCTTGTTTCAAACATCTCCTGTGCCACAGGAAAAACCCTTTTAGATCTTGTGAGGTCCGTGTCCTTAGAAGCACCACCTTACATTGTTTCTAGAATTGATTCTTGTCTCCATTTATATCTGATTTGTGGGCTTCCTTCAAGGCTTGTTGTGTCTCAAGGAATAATTCCTCTTTGGAGGGAGCTTCCAGCCTTTATACAAGTGGCACAATTATTTCTGTTTGAATGCCAATATCTATTTGGCTTGCCTAGCACAGTGGTCGAAAAGGCTGTAGATTCCTGTAATTTTTCTAAACAAAAATCTCTTTCCGTTCTTAAATGCCTGTCACAAATCTATGGAACATTACTATTTGAAATGCTTTGTTTTGAGAAAATATCGTGGATTGGTAATGTGACAGGAGTAAAGCTGCGCCTCTCTCACCATGCTATGCTGACGCCTAACTGGAAAGTGTTTCTGGTGTGGATTTTGCTGACATCATCAGACCAAGGGGAGTGCATGTGTCTTTTGAGTGGAATGGCCATAGTTCTGAGCCCAGGCCCTTGGCAGCATTGGTTTCATGGGGTTGTCCGTAGAAGAGAAGGCTAAACTAATGGGTGTGCTTATCTCTGGGTGTCCTTTTTGCCCGTCATGGATACTGCTTTGACCTTTTGTACATGATTTTATGTCATCTTGCTGGGTGTTCCTCATTCTGGAGTCTATCTAAGGCTATCTGCTCTCCCCTGCTGTCAAAGCCTGTGAGGAACTCATTAACCTTGTTGAATGTCAAGGGCTAGCAAAGACCCACAGAGCTTTTTGACGACTCCTCTTAAGGGAACATGTTCTTTCTTGGGACTGCAACTAGTGCTTGCATCTGGCTAAGCGTTTGAGGAATGTAATGATACCATGGGTTCATA
>NW_009241290.1:0-953 GCF_000690835.1 Fulmarus glacialis | reverse complement strand
TCCAAGAAATATGCCTTCAAAACACTTATTTTGCAGGAGAAAACCATCTAATTCATCTAAACCATCTAGCTATTGGGACACTGGGACAAAAAACAGATCTAAGGGAAAGGCGATGGTACCTTTGGTAGCGTCAGCATCTCCATTAGCTCAAGCAGCGAAAGCTGGTGTGAAGTGTCCAACAGTTTTGACCTCGCTTTAAAACATGTGTGTTATCAATATCATCACACAATAGAATTTGCGATGAGAAGCTCTTTTTACTATCCTTAAAGTCTAGGAAATCACCATGTAAAATTAACTTCAAAACACTGATAAGGTTGTAAAGGTAAGTCCCAAAGCTAGAAAGTGTCACAATTTAAGTATATGGTCACATCTCTGCTCTGACACTTTATTCAGTATACCGAATGGGCTCTGGGGAAGCTGTCTGAGCAACCTTTGCACCATTTATCTCAGGAGCTGAAAGGCTGAGAGCGATAAGAAGATTTCTTTAGCTTAAGAGCATTAAATGCCACCCCAGGAATTAGATCCTATCTCTGACTCCTACAGAGAGTCTCAGTGATGATCGGAAAGTCACGTACGCTGTTGTTTTCCAAAATGATCACCCATCAGATGATCCTCATGTTTTAAGTGCCCAAAATGAGACGTTGGGACAGTCTTGCTGGAATAGTGATACTCCCTGTTGCAGCTGGAGCTGTGGGCAGACATTACAAGTGGTGTATGTGGTCATGTATCAGGTCAGAAGTGTCTCCAATCAGGCCTTTAAAGTAAGTAGATATTTTTACCTTTATTTCTCAGGGCTTCAGTACCACCTCCGTAGCACAGAACTACAATCACCTCATCACACCGATAATAACGATGGGAAAGCAATGGATTAAATACTTGCTCATGAGGCCCCTTTTGCACACTGAATGAAGCAGGATTTTTAAAGGAAAACAGTTTGAGGTCATATAAATAAG
>NW_009241289.1:0-956 GCF_000690835.1 Fulmarus glacialis | reverse complement strand
AATGAGATCCCTGTACTCTTCTTGAGCTGAGCAATAAATATACCATCATTCTCTTTAAGATTACACATACACCAGGGAAGCTGGTTGGGCCAGACACTGACCTTAATTTGAAAATAAGCCTTTCTTCTCTCATCCAAATGCTTGGTTAAGGAAAGTCAGGCATGGCTGTGAATACTGAATAGAAGTTTTTTTCAGGTGTCAGGAAACTGCTACAGTTACTTTGCCTGTAAAAATCCCAGACTTCTTCCTGGATTTGCCAAACATTGGCTTCCATCTTTGTTCCCGATGCTGGGGAAGCTGAAGATGCCCAGCTTTAGGCAGATATATATGCTAGTTTGCAGAAGCAAGATCTTACTGATGCATATATTTTAAGAAATAATTGAAATAAAAAAAAAAAAAGAAAAGAGAATTTGCTGTCTCAGATATGAAACAGGCTGCAAAAATAAAAGGTCACCTTATGGTCAGCCCAGAAGCGTCCTGGGATACTTTATGGCATACATTGCTAAGTTAATGGGAATTATTAGCTCTACTTTATGGGATTATGATTGGTCCAGATCATTCTTTGATTAATTTTTACATCTGTAAAACTCGCCAAGAGGCAGGAAAATCTGCCTGTCCTGTTAGTACAGACAGATCGTCAACTTTATTGGTGGATTTAATCCATATCACAATCCTCAGTGTGGTTTTCACTGTTCAAGAGAGTGGAGGAAATACATATCTTAATCATGACTTTCTTTCTTTCCGGGATGCTTCCCCTTCACAGAGAGATGAAGTGAATCCATTCCAGTGAAATCTGCATGGACTTCAGAGGACAAGGTAATGGGGCAGCAAAAGGGACACTTGGCTTAAATAGACACCTTGGGGTTATTCCTATTGAATTTGACAAGTCTCTTTCTCATCACTACTGTAAAAAAGAAAAATTTTCTTTTTTAAAAGAAAATTATTATTTAAAATAA
>NW_009241288.1:0-946 GCF_000690835.1 Fulmarus glacialis | reverse complement strand
TTTTTTTCTGAGTGGACCCAGTGTCTTTCATACTCCATATATTCTCAGTGGGGCAACTTTCTTTTAAGCTCACACACAACGCATAAAACACCTTGTTCTTACTGAGCTGAAGCAATGTCTTGGTTATGTTCATGGAGAAACCTACCTCAGCATATCCCCTTTTTTCTTGAGGAGCAGGTTGTTGCTGAATTACCGTCGGAAAAACATACTATCCATGAGCAAACCAGCTCTAACGTTTACATCCCTTGGAAAGGTTGACTGTAGAGGACTTAGCAGGGACAGGAGAATTCAAGGAAGGCACTTGCTCACCCGAGCTCTGTGTTATCACCGCGCAAGAGCTGTTCCCAGCAGAGCCATACCCAGGGGGATGCAGGTGGAGTAAATCTCCTCTTTGACCCATAGATCTCAAGGTTATTCATGAAATTGGTGGTGTTATATGTATTTAGCTGAGAAGGACAGAAAGACCCTTCTCAGGTTAAACTGCCCCCTTCCCCCCGCTGTTTTCAAATGCGCTCTACCCCCAAGATGAATGTAGCTCCTTACAGAGCAGCACAGCTGCTAGAGATTTGGAAGAAGGAATCCTCACATCAAAAGGCCTTGAGGAATTTTATTTTCTCCTTGGACCTATCCTGAAGCTGATCACATAGAAAATCATCCAGATAAGCCTTACTTGAGTTTGGTTTTAGAACTTAAGGATTCTGATAGATGGAGGGGGATGGTGTATAGCTGTTCCCATCTGGGAGGTGCTTCTGTGGAGTTTCACTTTCAGTTCCTAGATGTTTATGGAACCACCAGGGTATCTTTTTCTGGATGCTAGGTGGGAAGAAAGAGGCAGGCAGGACTTCACCTCTTTGAAGTAAAAGGTAAAGCCTAAACTCTCTTCAGGCAGTGGTAGAAAGGACTTGTTTTTTTGTTTTGCTAGAGCACCAAATACCCATTTCCACAC
>NW_009241287.1:0-952 GCF_000690835.1 Fulmarus glacialis | reverse complement strand
CCCCAACCGTGGGGACTACAGGAGAGCAGGCGTCCCAGCTAACACAAGGATTCATCTCACAGCTCCCCACGTCTTTGCTGAACACCACCACCACCTTCCCCTGCGATACGGATGCTGCCCGGATTGCCCCAGAAGGCCACCGCTGCTCTGATTGCCCCGGCTTTGTCTGTCCACCGTGCAAAAAGAACCGGCCACCTCCTGCTCCCAGGCACACTACCCACTCCCCGGAGGGACACTGCAGCTCCCACACTCGTGGGAGGCTTTCCCAGCACACCGAGGTTTGCTGCCCTCCATCCCCAAACAGAGCTGCGCCCCACCACAAACCAACGGGTGCCCGAGTGTCTCAGGACTGATGCAGACACCAGCTTCAGTCCTCTCCAACACCGCCGCTGTGGGCTGGACGGGATCAAGCCGCGTAGCAAATGCACAGACAGAGGAGCAGCAAAACCTTTTCTGTAAGAGAGAGGCGCAATCCACTCTTACCTGCTTCCTTGGCTCCCCTCTGGTTCTTGGGACCAGGGTCCTTCTGTCCCCGCGCAAGCAGCAGAGTGGCAAGGACCAGGAAAAAGGACAGAGCCAGCCCTCGCAGGGCCATGCTGGCACAAAGTCCCCAGGCAGGACTCAGTCTGAGCCGCGCAGCAGAGGTGTCTGTGTAACCCAGCGCAGGAGAGGTGCAGACACAGAAATGAAACAGCCACGTAGGGAAATCACATGTGGTGCAAAAAGCTTCCTCTTCGGAAAGACAACGTCCCACCGGCTGCATGGCTGCTCCTCGCTCATCTGCCCACAGGCAGTGGATCAGGCTCGATGGGCTCTCCTGGGTGCCTCGGTCCAGCCTTTTAGCTGGCTACCTCAGGCCCTTGTAGCCCTGCTCCCACAACCCCTGCCCTGAACCTTCTCAAGTCTGCCTCACTCCTCTCTCCCTCCAGATCCAGTGCTGGATGTTGAGGAA
>NW_009241286.1:0-944 GCF_000690835.1 Fulmarus glacialis | reverse complement strand
TCCTAAACAGCAATGATGCCAATATAGTAAACCTTGGGTTTTTTTTCCCTCTTGGGTATGTTTAGGAGAGTATTACAGGATTCAGTACCCTCACGAACACCAGTCAACAAAAACTGTGTCTTCACCTCGGGAAAATGAGCTGCCACCCTTGGAAGCTACCAAGCGAGACTTGCAGAAAGGCAAGTACTTTTCATCTTCTTGGACAATGTTTACCACTGTTAAAACTACTGTTACAGGGAGAAGCTATTACATAGTTTGCCCCTCCTCCCCTCTTTTTGAATTTAGTGACAAGAAAAGACAGCGTATTGCAAAGAGCATAAAAATACTTCGTTAATCTTTCCCCATATATATATACCTATAACTATCTATAGTGTCACACATGTGGTGACTACCTGCTTCGATTGTAGATGGAAAAGGTAGAAATGGGCTATTAACCCTATGTGTACTTTCCTGCTATACACAACATAGGTGTTTCATATAATTTTTCTTCAAGATCAAGATTTATGTAGTCTAATTTTACCCATCCTAAGGTTAGGAATGGAGTTTAAATTTCTCATCTAGGTTCTCTGTTGTAAATGGAGAGAGGCAGGCACTCTTACTATTCATTGCATCGTAAGATAGCACCAAAGAAAGGCGAGATGAGTCACTTTCCCAGAGGTGCTCTGCACTCTCTGCTGGCTGTCTTGGGTGTCCAGGTGACGAGATGTAGTGATACATCAAACTTTTATATAGCTGAATTTAGATTAAGTAAATACCCCCTTTAAATGTCTTGTAAAAGATAGTAAAAGGAGAGTTCCATTCTGTTCTGAATGTTGGGCTTTATCCAACAGAATTAAGGTCAAAGGAATACAAATTAGTAAATATTTACCTCCCTTATTATGTTTCTCTTTCATTGTTGACCAAGTGGCATGACCAAAAATAAATCTTTTTTCATTTTTTTTACC
>NW_009241285.1:0-941 GCF_000690835.1 Fulmarus glacialis | reverse complement strand
AATTGGTGCCCAACTCATCAGTGAATGTGTTGCTGTAAAATGTATCCAGAAGCTTGCTTTTATTCCATGTTTTAACACAAGTTCCCCTGGGGAAAAAAATCATTTGGGGAATTTCAGTGGGATGATTCCAGCAATAGGATCTGAAATCCTGTGGTATTATAAAGTAGTGTTATATAAAATCCTCTATTATTATATAAGATTTTTTTTTTCTCTTGTTCACTTATGACCAGATATATAAACATCTGTAACACTCCTACAACGACCAGACCTGGTTTTGGCTTCCTCAGAGTGTGTACAGGCTCCAGGACTAGATGACTCCTGAAGTAGTTGGTCTCACCAAAGCGTTAGAGTTGGTGGTTCTTGCTGGGATGCTGGCAGATGGGTTCAAATGCATAACCTCCTCAGGCAGGTGACTTTGGGCAGCTGAACCTTTATAGAGATGTTTGGATTATAATTAACAGCAACAAAACCTGCATTATGTTCCTACTAAAGGTGAGTTCAGAACTTGAGTCAAGATGTGTTTACTTGTTTAAAGATGGGTTTTCAATTAGCAGATACCATCTGTAGCAAGTATTCAGAAAGTGGGCTGCACCCCTGTGAAAGGCCTCTGGCTGGAGATACGGTAAAAATCTTTAACAGACATCCCCTGTCTTGGAAAACAAAAACATAAGCAAAACTGCAGAGCTGGCCGAACAGCTGTGCTGATGAAAAGTGGCCTTTGAATTGGTCCTTGCAGCAGTTAAAAAATGAAGTTCCCTCACTTGTCCAAAATCCTAAATGAAGTTTCCTGTATGCATTTTTTTTAAAAGCTGATAATGACACTTGTTTCTTTTTAGTGGGTATGGAAGTCAGTGAGAGCACTGCTGAGGAATGTAAACGTTCCTCCGTGCTTCCTGCTGTTCTGCTTTGCTGCAGTCTCCTGCCCTGCTGAAATCAGGGGT
>NW_009241284.1:0-954 GCF_000690835.1 Fulmarus glacialis | reverse complement strand
GCGGTCCTTGTACCACCCGTCTGGAGCGAGGGGCCGCTCCCACAAACACTTAAAACAAGGTCACACGCAGGCCGAGTGGGACCCTCCCTCCCTTTCCAGTCACACCTCACATATCCCAGGTACAGCCAGCGTGGGCCGGTTCACACTCCGGGGTCTGGCCCCTGAGTGACCGGACCGTCTGCTCTCTCCCGAGCTGGGCTGGGAAACGATGAAGATCTCGGAGAAGATGCGAGATACTGAACTTGCACAAAAGGGGCTGAATAATTCCCCGTTCCCCAAAAGTTAAAAGAAAACAAAACCCGCTTCTGCAGGCTTCTGGACAGACAAGAGCAACATCTTTGCAGGCTGGGATGTAAACAAATGCTTATGCCCTACCCGAGAAACGCCTGTAATCCAGTAATCCTGTCCTGATTCCAGCCGTTCTGACTCCAACAGGCGCAGAACTTGCAGTTGCCACTGCGCCTCCCCGGCCTCTTTTCCAGGGGCATTTCAGACCCTCATTACCTCCCCCCTTCCGAGGTGCTTGCTTTAGCAGCTCTCCCCAAAGGATCGTCAGAGGCACGGACCGAAATGTTTTGCGGGCCCTTACCCTTACACCAAAACCTACCGAATATGGACAAACATTGACTTTCAACCACTGATAAAATCTTGTCGCTAAGTAAACACCTACAACCTTTGATGTTCTTGCACTTGCCAAGAGATCATACGGTTAATTAATACTAACCGCACTTCCTACATCAAATTTTCCCTTCAAGCTTTCTTCAATTGCCTTAATGATGGTCATTTACAACGGAGTAATTAGTGCAAAGAAAGGCTTCCAAAGGCATTAATTACCTCGGGTACCTCAGTGATTTTCTTAAGTAGGAATTGGCCTTCTCTGGTTTGGAGCACCATTTTTCCTGCCTCGGGTGGCCGGGGGGGAGCGCGCAGCGGGCGGCTGTGGGGCGCTGGGGG
>NW_009241283.1:0-947 GCF_000690835.1 Fulmarus glacialis | reverse complement strand
AGCCTTCCTGCTACAGGGCAGATTGCCTCAAGAAGCCTGGTGATAAGACCATCAGAAGCAGCAGCTTCTACAAATCATGATACCATCACTGGTGATGCATTTCAGATTTTATAACCACAGCTGCTCCAAGCAGTAGTATGGCAATGGTAAGTAAGCCATGTCCTACAGTTTAGTGTCATGGATAAACTAGTGTGGGTACGACATCATCTCCACAGGGGTTATTACAAGTCAGTCTAAAACAGTTAAGTCCCAATGCATAGAGTTAAACTGTTACTTACTCTTATTGGAAAATAATCCCTGAAGTACCTCCATATAGCCCAGTTTCTCACCCATTGGGATCTTCTTCCACCTGAAGAGAAAGAAAATTTTAAAAAATCATATTTTTAAAGCTCTTTCCACACAGGTGCCCACCCAGAAGCCTCAAGGACTCCAGATAGTTTGCTGTCTCACTAGAGAAATCAACAATTTCATTCCTTTAAGTGGGACACCTGCATCTTTCACTAAAATCAGGTGAAACCATCCATGGTCAGGACTTCAGGGTACTTCAACTAATTAAGGCCTGACTACAAATTCAGGGTGGGATCTGACTTCATAATCTGTTGTAGTTGGGCAATGGACAATTCAAGCTAGAAACAGCTCCATGTTAACCTCAGATTCATCCTTTGGGAAAGGCCAAGGTCCTGGATGATTTCAGTGGTCTGGAAGCAATGGAGAATTGTCCTAATCTGGCTGTGAAAGGAGTTGCCATCAAAGCTTGTTGCCATTGCTGTAGTGGGTTCCCAGAGCTGGTTTCTACAGGGTGTTCTCCGAAATAAAGTTTTCTGCTTTATTTGCCACAACACTGACTCCATAGGGGAGCCACATCTTAATAATCACACCATAATCTGAACCTTGCAGGAGCTGGAGAGGACAGCAAGATCTTGAATCTTTACGTAGGTCTTTCTGAC
>NW_009241282.1:0-950 GCF_000690835.1 Fulmarus glacialis | reverse complement strand
AGGGGGGGTATGAATGCACCACCACACAGTGCCTCAAAACTCTTCTCCAATATGTGCAGGGCTCCACAGATCCACATTAACAAAACTGGGGTTTTGTCATGACAATCCTGAAAGATGGCACGACCCTATGAAATGATGCCACCGTACATTAGCAATTAGAGAGTGGAGGAGTGGTTTGCTTCTAAAACCTCTAAACAGCGTATTGTTAAAATAAGAACCTCACTTCACACTTTGCATTTCAATGTTTTAACTGTTTATTTTCTTTCTTTGACTCTGTTTTCAGTAAAATATTTCTTTTAGCAAGCATTTGTCAGACAGTTAGACAGACTGAGAAATCAGGTGCCTTCTTACTGGAGTTAATCATTCATCCCCAAAGAGCAAGATGTGCCCAATAATCGAATATTGAGCTCCCTGGCTTTAGTTTGGGTGAAGTAGAAGGGATGCTAGGTTTTATTTTAACATGTTAATCTAATAAAATGATGCAGTTTATTTTATATCTTAAGGGAGAGGTGCTGATATTATCTCAACTTCAGATGCATCCTCACTTGCCTGAATAGATCAGCATTCCGCTTTTTCAGGGTGATGTTGCTCGATGTGGCAAGTTATAATTGGAAATGGCAGCCTGGAGATTTTCTAAAAGCTTTGGCTTTCTTCTGAATACTGTGGAATTTCATTAATTATTATTATTTTGACTATGAAAAGAGGATTTGCCCAAGGGCAGTTTTGAGGCTCCTTAAAGATTATTTTCCTCCACGGAAGGTTGCCAAGATTTCAAATTTCTCTGTCAAGAGACTCAGCTTGTTTGGTGGGAGGTAGCTGGAGTGAGTGTGAAGATTTACAGCTTTGGGAAGGAGACCTCAAATATTGCTCATTCTCTTTGAGGCCATTTTATCTCCCTGGAGCGGGGGCAGCTGTCACAAATTGCAGCCCACCAAACATCCCTCACCAAG
>NW_009241281.1:0-941 GCF_000690835.1 Fulmarus glacialis | reverse complement strand
TATTGTATTATATGCCATATGCACTGACCAGACAGATTAGGGCAAGAGATAAGCAATAATTTTTATTACGTGACATAAACAGCAAGAGAGAACAGAGACAGGTGAAGCCTTGGAAAACTCCACCTTGTACTTGGCGTGGTTGGGGCTAAGCTGGTACTGACACAGCCTGTCCTTCAGGCTGTGCATGAGGCTTTTTCTTCCTGCTCTGGGACATCAGAAGAATGAGTATATTTTCTGTAATTTTTCATGTCTTTTTAATGAATCATAGCTGGCTATGCCCTAAAAGTCTTTAAAATATTTACATGTCACCTCAATAACTGTAAGTTAATATCTACTTCACAGAATCCCTTCTATTGACATTTCATTGTTGTGTCCAACACACATGACCACTTAATGTTTTTCACAACATGCATGTACAACACCTGTTTCTTTCAAGCTAACTTAATATTAACAGTGTCTGGGAGTGATAAACCTGAATTTAAGACTTGTTTTTAAACCATCAGATGGAAAACAGGTCATTACCCTTTCCAGTACATTGTCTACTGCCACCATCATGTGTTAAATATTTTGGAGTATTTATTTACAACACAACCAGGAACTATTTTTATTCAAATGCTTAATAAGGAATATGGCAAAACTTATCCTAATGTCACCTCAGGAAAAAAAATTACTTTGTTGTTGTGGTCTTGACTTTGAGAAATATCAGGAAGTTTGTTAAAAACTGCTGAGCTCCAAGGAGAGCTACAGCCTGTCTCAGCCTATGGGGTACTGCAAGCATCAGCCACAATGTTCCCTCTGTACACACAGGCCAGGGATTATTGCAGTGAAGTAGGCTGCAACCTAGTTTTTCAAGTTGTTCTTCCTAGAAGCAGGAATATACAACAACATTCAAGATCATCAGTTCCACACCATGAAAATGGCCTCAAGTTGTGCCAAGGGAG
>NW_009241280.1:0-948 GCF_000690835.1 Fulmarus glacialis | reverse complement strand
AAGCTATATGTGAAGTCACCTTTGGAGGCACAGAAGTTTTTAATATACAAAAAATATCAGCTTCTGCAATAACATAACCAAGCCCAGCTTACCCTCAGACAAGCTGTTGCCAAAAGATTGTCAGGGTATATGTGTACAGTGTCAGTTTTCCTACATGGCTGTTCTTTATTTTTACCAAATCAATAAAGAGAAGCCTTCTCAACCCCTTCCTTCCATCTCTCTCCCATATGCAGTATATTACAGAACTGCAAAAAAAGTAGGAGGAATCATTGCTCCCATTGCTCTAATATGTAATTAGTTATAATATTAGTTACATTTGCAGTAGAGTAGTACAGAAGTAGTGCTATTTATAGAAATGACCCCTGTCTGGTGCCCACTTGAAACTGGAATAGAATTTTAGGGCTAGAAACTGAATTTTCTTAACTAAAAGCTTTCTGCTGTAATACCAACTATTTTTATGAAGATATGGCTAGGAATCTAGTCCTATGTATTGAGATGTTAAAAGAAAACCTGTTTGTTATGTCTTCTTGTCCAGTATTGCTTGTTATCTATGGCCTAATGAAAAGGACAATCCCTGCCTGGAGGCATTTACAGATCCAGTACACTAGGGTGTTTCTTCTCGAGTAATTAAATACTACAACAACTGCAAAAATGTAAACACTTTCTTGGCAGTAGTAATTCCTAGCAATAGCAAATAATATTGAAATACATGTGGTAGCTTGATAACTGACAGCTATGTATGCAAAGATAAAATCCAGTTCTTGTCTACAGGTGCCAAATTAATTTGGATAATTCAGACACACCCATAATATTAGCAGAAATGGCTGACCTAAGAAAGAATATTAATATATGCAGAGAAGTAATTTTACATCTTGCAAAGTCAGTAAGTTACAAGTAATTAAAAATAAAATTAAAAAACCAAACAAACAAAAACAAACAAACAAAAAA
>NW_009241279.1:0-946 GCF_000690835.1 Fulmarus glacialis | reverse complement strand
AAAAAAGATCAGTGAAGCCAATTACTTGAATTGCACCTCAAAGCATAGGTGGTGGCCCAGTGTTCATTCTGACCTTGTCTACAAAAGGCAAGTCTGGAAGGGAACCTCACAAAGTCTTCTTGCCAGTCCATCTGCTCCAAAGCTGAATCAACAGCCATAGTAGCTTTTGAGAAAGGTTTCCCCAACCTCCTTCTCAAGATCTTCACTGATTGAGACTTCATAGTCTCTCCAGATAATCTTTTCCCAGGGCTTCTCCTAGCATCCAATCTGAGTCTTCTTTGCTACAGATTTCCCTGCCCCCTCTATAAGAAACAAATTATTCCCTTCACAACAGCTTTTTTAGGTATTTCAAAATTCATGTCTTCCCCCATTCTCCTCTACTGCATACCCCTAAAATCATCCAAACTTCTCCTGTAGATCGTGTTCCCCAGATTACTCTTGTTACTTTCTTCTGGATCCTCTCCAATTCGTCCCACAGCATTCTTATTGTGGTGCCCAAAAATATGCACTATATATCCTTTAAACTACACATACACTTAACAAGTCAGCCTACACACTTTCATACTTAAAGCTAAGCATATTCAAATTATGATGTTGTGAGTTCAAGTAAGCTTTATTTCAAATTGTAGAGAAGATTGACGTAGCACATTTTAGACTAGACTGGTCTACAAGAATATATTCACCATGAACTCACTCAAATTTAGTTAAATTAAGGGCACTATGTTTCTGGGCACCAGTAGGCTCTCCACGGAAGTTCAGCGCTATTCCTTGGGAAAGGTGCCAGACAATCACACACCTGCTTATAAACCCAGCGCAACATGGTCTAGTACAATCATGCTCTATAATTTGGAAGTCCTGTTATTCACTGTGCCTCTCTTGATCTGCACCAAGCACACAAAGCACAGTCACTGGGATCCACTTTGGCTTGAACTTTCCACACACTCCT
>NW_009241278.1:0-947 GCF_000690835.1 Fulmarus glacialis | reverse complement strand
AAGGATGGAAGGATGGAAGGATGGAAGGAACGTAATAACCAGGAGAAGTGTATATTCAAGACGTAAAAAGAAAATCAATTTTTAACTTTTTCTTTTTAGCCTAGCCAGTGCAATTCATATAACACTATTTAAGGCTTGCTTAATGTTGCACTTCCCATCACTGTCCCATAACATCTGCATTATCTGAGGCAACATGAGGCTATGCAATCTGCTATAACTTTGCTTTCTCGAGTTGGTGAGTTTAATCCCAGAGTCTGAAAAACTTCCATAAAGTGAAAATTTAGATGTGTTTTATACACAGGAGATCCCATTCTCAACTTATTGACATCAGGTTTGCATGTACCACAGGGATAAAAGTAGTGTGATGCATGAGAATCATGCCTGGACTTATCCAAGAACTGTATTTGACTAACAAGGTGAGCCAATTCAGAATTAAATAGTTTTTCAGGCTAAACAAAATCAATATTATTTATAGGATGTGATAGTAGGCCTAAAAAAACATTTCTAGCTTTTTAAAAATAGATAAAGCTGTATCGATTTACAAAATGTAAGGCATTAGGCTGCTCAGATACACAGAACTGTCATGTAAAAGATATAGGTCGAGAAACACCAATAAAACTCCCATTCATCTAATTAGTCGAAGAGCACAGTGAAAGGTCAAGCAAGGTTAAGGTGCTCTGTCTAGTGTCTGATATTCCTGCCGGATGACAAGTTATTCTTTATGACCAGCTTTAACGATCATCTCCGACAGTCCGGTGAAGGCCATGCGCTCTCTGGGCAGAGGGGCTGCAGCAGGGAGGCACCGAGAGCCTCCCGCCTCCATCACACCCCGTCCCCAACCACAGCTGCCCCTCTGCTGAGCCCGGTCTAATGGCAGCGCCATCGTTTACACCCTTACAGCAAGAGAACTGGATCTATAGGATGTTTTGATCCAAAACACATATCCC
>NW_009241277.1:0-950 GCF_000690835.1 Fulmarus glacialis | reverse complement strand
GCTGCCTGCCCGCTCCGCTGCACGGCAGCCGCCGGAGGTGGAGAGAGGGCTTGGAGTTTGTGAGGCTTCCCCATCGCCAAACAGCCACCCGCGCCAGCGATGACGGAAAGAAAATGGCAAGTTATAAACATCTTTGGCTTGCAGTAATCCTGTCTCTTTGGTGTGCTGTGTTCCCGCCAGCTTGGGTAACTGGTGGATAAAAGGAACTTAGGGATGCGATAGATCTAGATGGCGTACTGAAGCCATATGCGGCACATCTAAAAGGGTCAGTGGCATCTGAAGGGCTTGTTTCTGGTTTTTTCCTGCTTGAAAGTACCATAAAATACCGAAAAAATGAACAAACATACATTGAACGCTAAATATGTTTCAGTAACAAGGACGTTGTCGAGGAGAAACTAGATTCCTGGTAGCTATTAATGACCTAAAAAAATCTAGATCTTTCAAAACGTTGTGTTTGCTCCATGTACTGTAGCAGTTAAGTTGACCTCCTGAGTGTGCATCTGCATTAGGTACAAACACAGAACTTGTGACAAACTGCAAACTGTGCTTGAGGCTCGTGTGGTCACAGAGGTGTTCCCTACCGACTTTGGAAGTCAGACTGCATCTCGAAACGATCGCTGCAGTGAGTCCAGGGTCGTACCTATTTCTATAGCTACTGGCTTTGTGCTTGATACTTTGAGCTCAAGTGAACTGAATTTTTCTGATCCAAGATCAAGCTATACTCGCTGATTAAATTAAACAAACTTAAAAAAACCAAACAAAAACTTAATTTTGATCTTTTTTTCCCTAAAACACTTAACAAAACCATGCCTGAGTTTTAAAAACAGGTTCTCGGATTCTTTAGCGTCTACGTGTCAGACTTTGTGCTCCGTTCCCGCGTGGCTGCGCCATGGCGGCGAGCTTTGGTGCAGGGCGGTGTGGCCAGCACCGGCGCCCTGCCGGCAGACGCT
>NW_009241276.1:0-942 GCF_000690835.1 Fulmarus glacialis | reverse complement strand
AGGACCCTGCACTTGGCCTTGTTGAAACTTATGAATATCACTTAAGAGTCTGAAAATAGAGAAATAAGCCATCTCAATAGAGAAAAAAAGGTACAATTCCAATGGTCGTTCAAGTTAGTCTAAAATGGAAATGTAAATGGTGTCAGATTTTTTTCCCGTCAGAAGACCACTGATTTGAAATCCTTAGATACAATGAAACCTAAGGGAAAGGGAAGGAAACAGAAAGCAAAGTTTTATAAAACAAAATCCTAGTAAGCTTTTCCTCCTGTATAGATTTTTTGAGGATTTGAAGTAATAGTGTAAGAGCTCAATTTCCCACATCTTAACTGTTATTTTCATCTTTTGCTGAAGACTGTTGGAACACACAGACTTTTCCTCTTTGAAAAGGAGATTGGAAAAGGAAAGTTTTCCCTGATTCATTCTGCACGACTCAAAGACAGACATTTCTTTAATATCCAAGCAGCGTGCCTCAACAGCAAAGCAGAGAGGGCACTGGGGCACGTAACATTATGGAGGGTGGTAATTTTCTCAAGGAAGCAGCTGGGCAGCTGTAGGTCAGAGCTCGTTATGTCTGCAACACTCCTCTGAACATTATATTCTTACCTCAGCTGATTTGGTGTGGTCATTTCTGTAACGGTTTTAGTTCACTTTACAGCAGTTAGTGTCATGAAAATTGTCTGAAGCTGTCATAAACTGATTCAAAACACTCCAGGAGATTACAAAAGTGAAGGCTTTAGATAGGCTGGGATTTCCTTGCTGCATGAAATCTGGCTGCAATTGATTTGCATGCAAAGATTGTTTGCCCAGTCCTACTGTCAGGTGGTTTATGCTGAAAAGAAGCAATTTGGCTTATTTCAGACTGTCGTGGTTTAACCCCAGCTGATAACTAAGTTCCACCCAGCTGCTCACTCAGTCCCCCCGGGTGGGATGGGGGAGAGAATC
>NW_009241275.1:0-947 GCF_000690835.1 Fulmarus glacialis | reverse complement strand
TTTTTTTCCAGCCAAAAGGATGAATATTGGTAAATTTGAGGGCGTGAGCAGCCCCCATAGCAGTAACTGCACCTCATCTTTGCATGTGCCTCCTTCCCCAAAGATTAAAACAAATTAAAATCCCAAGGGATTGAACCTGTGTGTCCTTCTGGGACAACTTCCCTTTCCCCTCGAGATGATGGGGGGGTGGGGAAAAGGGGTAGATTTTGTCAGGTTTTGGTCAACAACCTCCAGCACCTGAAAAGTAGGGAATCCTCCCCAAACCGGCAGCGCCATGACGTGGCCCCTTTTCCCCTCATTTGTTTTTTTTCCCCTCCATCCCCACTGAGCTTTTTGCCGGTCGGAGCCTTAAATCGCATCCCAGCCGTGTGGGGATGGGGAGGGTTTTGCTTCATCTGCGGCGTTTCCACCTCTGTAAATAAATCCCTCGCGAAATCCAGCCTCTCCCACTCCAATCCCAAACATAGTTGATTTGTCCTAAGGAATGGCAAAATGCAATTTTTACCCCCAAAACCTCAGGAGCACCTCGGGTGATCTATGAAATATTTCTTCTCCACTTCAAGCTTCGCTGCGGGGAAGGCGGTGGGGGCTTCGGCATCGATTCCCTCCTCCCCTTTGCATGTCTCTTGTCATCCACCCCAAAAAAGAGTCAAAAAAGGGATGGATGGCGGCTCGGCCTTGGGTTGATGTCCTCCCTGCGCGGAGCATCGAGGGCCGTTTTCCCAACATTTACGTGGTCTCCATCCTCAACTGGTCCCAAAATCCCTGTAACCGGCCCCAAACCCAGCGAGCAGCCGGGGCTTTCCCTCCTCCGTCCCCACCGGTCGCGGAAAGGCATGTTCTGCGCCGTTAACGATAAATTCATCCCAAATTTTGACACACGCCCGCCCCGTGAGCCGCTGGTGCTGTGAGCGAGGTGTCCCCCCCTCGTGACTCAGGTGTCCCCC
>NW_009241274.1:0-945 GCF_000690835.1 Fulmarus glacialis | reverse complement strand
GATGGAGGGGTGCAAGGCCCTTCCAGGAGTCAGGGCTAGAGAGAAGCCACCGGCAACGGACCCCCAGGGTCCACCCGGGACGCAGGGCTGGAGAGCAGCACCCCCACAGCAGAGCTGAGGTGCGGGCTAAGGCCCAGGGCTGAGCTTAAATGGGTGTCCTGGCCCCGTGGGCAGAGGGTGCGGGTCCCCGGTGGGCTCATCAGGGCTTTAAGGCTTCTGCGTGCACTTGGGGCCCTGAGGTGCTTAATCACACCTGCTATTAAAAACTGGTGCTCCATTTCTGCGGGGATGTCTCTGTCCGGGAGAGCTGGCTTGTGCAGGGCACAGCTGGGAGACACCTCTCGTCTTTCCAGGAACCAAAGGGGGAGCAGGAAACCTCGTCCCCTCCCCGCGGCCACGGCAGGGCTGGGCTCAGGCTGCCCTGTCCTCCTCGCACACCCTGTAAGGGGAGCGGCTCCTTTTCCCAAACCCATCAGGACTTTCCCCTGCTGTGGCTCCTGCTACAAAGCAGGCGGTTAGCGGCAGTAGCTTGGTGGGGAGGGAGCTGTTTAATAAAGAGATCTCTTCAAGTCACGTAACTGTCCTCTTCGGGCTGGGGATCCGGCCAAGAGCTTTTCCCCAGAATAGCTGCAGCTCTTTAATCTTACTCTGGAGCTAGGAGGTAACTGCACGTATTAATCCCATCCACATCTGTGCAAAGTATGGCTGTCAGGCAGCAAGCAAACTGCAAATCCAAAATACAGCGTTCAGTGTATGAAGCTGTTTCACACTGAGACCTGCATAGAGCCTTACAGGTGAGAAATCGCATTTACCGTTGCTGTGCTCGTGATTTGCTAATGGTTTATTTAAGCACAGGAGATGGCCGCTGGCCTGGCAAGGCCACAGTAGTATTTGCAGAGGGCTGAGGACAAGTCCGGACCCGGTGAGAAGCCGAGGCTGGAGGGG
>NW_009241273.1:0-945 GCF_000690835.1 Fulmarus glacialis | reverse complement strand
AAGAGCGGTGAGCCAGCTGACAGGGGAGGTACGTGAGCAAGGGAGCATTAGCAAAGGGAGGCAGCAAGAAAATATGGCCACCGACAAGAGCTAGAAAGATGAGACTTCCTCAGCGGCGGCAGCTCAGGTTTACACCAGCTTAAGCCACTTGTGAAGCCTTAAGCTTTAGGTCAAGTTACTGTAAATTTAGGTTAACCTAAATACAACCCATTGTCCTTACACAATCACATGTTAATATTTTTGGCTTTGCATTAGCAGAATGAGTTTGGGATGTGTTCCAGCCAAAGTTGTTCTTCCTGAACTTGACAATGCCTAGAACTTCACCGCAGGACTTTCAACACGTGCTATTTGGTCAAGCTGAAGCTTAGATTTCACTACGACTGGCTGCCATATGTCAAAATACAACTTGCCCTGCTCCAGTTATGGCTCATAATAACCCAACCCACTATCTCTTAAAGGGACACACTTGCTATCAGAGCATATAAAGGTCATTAGAGTGCTTGAAGTGAAGAGTCTCTCCGTTCCTTTCAGTTTGCTAAGCTGAAACCTACTGTGCTGACTAGCTGCAAAAGGAGATCAACACAAAAACTCCTTGTCCTAAAAGACAGTAATCACACAGGAGCATCAAGCGGGAATCGGTATGAAAAGGAGAAGAAAAATGGGAGAGGCTGTGGAATAAGAAAAACACAGAGATCCACCCTTATAGGAAGAGCAAAGTAAAAAGGGTTACAGGATGACTCCTTCTATGATGCATATGAAAGAGAAGGAGCATTGTTGGCCTGGGATTTAATTCTGATATCATCCCAGTTTTGCACTTACTACTGACTTTAGCCCAGCGTGAGCAAGATCAGACATAGCTTATTAACTGAAGAGATGCTTAATCCTACTTAGTCATCAGGCATGAATAAGGGCTGCAGTATTTGACCTCTTGTGGAAAATAAAAAG
>NW_009241272.1:0-940 GCF_000690835.1 Fulmarus glacialis | reverse complement strand
TTATTTTTCAGGTTACGGACAAAGGAGGACAAAAAAGATGTAATCGGAAGACTCTGTCTTCCCCTTTGATCCTCAGATTGTCAAGTGACCAAATGATGAAGTCCCTTGAGGCGGCCTCAGTGGTGCAGAGAACCACTAGAAATTCCCAGTACATGTGTCCAATTCCTCCAGCATGTTCGGCTGGTGACTCCCTGTGTACAGGTAACTCCCTGAGATGACTTATGATCTTGGTCTGTTAAATAAAGCCCTTGCATTGTAGCACACAGGGATGTGGCATGTAGATGCCAACCAGCAGTAACTGGGATGTCATGGGAGGGGGAAAGAAACAAACCGAATTCCCCTAAAATGGAAGTAACAGGGATGGAGAAAACAAAGCATGTTATACTTGAAATGAAGTCACATCTGTGTGCCTGACATTCAAAATATCTGCAGAGCTGCTTTCATTGGGAGTGTTTTCCTTAGGGCTGTAGGCACTTTAATGCAACTTTCTTAACCTTTTGGTACAGACTGATAGCAGTAAAAAAGCTAGTCACAGATGAGCCTTTGTAGGGTGGTATGGAAGACGATATGGTTTAGGTCAGAAGGGAAATGAGTGCAGTCTTCTGGCTGTGTCACTCGATAGCTCTACAGAGTTCTTTTTGAGGACGGATTATGCCTGAGATGTCCATATGGGAACAACTCAAAAGTGAAAGCCTTTCAACAGAGCAAGGTTCACAGAGAGAGGTGACAGCTTTTCTTATACCAATTAATAATGTCCCTTCCTACAAATTTCTCCTTACTTATACCCTTGGATCATCTTGGCTCCAACATTGTTACTATAATATCAAAATATTTAAATATTTCAAAATATAGGAACCGTCTCTGTACTTTAAGTAAAGTAGCGCACGGGCAAAATAGTATCCCCAATTAATACATCATCTGCTGCATCTGAGGCAAGATT
>NW_009241271.1:0-945 GCF_000690835.1 Fulmarus glacialis | reverse complement strand
AAGTGGGAATGTAGAGGTACTGCCTTCGCCATCCACTTAATCTGTAAGCTTCCGAGTATTTACAGAAAAGAAACTTTTCTTCTTACTGCTTCAAAGCATCCAAAGATACAACAGTAATCATTAAAGCCTGGAGCTTCAGAATAGACATCTTTTATGGAAGGACAGAGGCCTCTAGCTTAAAGGAAATAAGCTCAAACCCATTACTTGCTGCACTTTTATTTCCCTTCTGAAGTCAGGCAGTCCATTACGCTCATATAACGTGCCTGAGCAAATGCCAATGCACTCTTGCTCTCCTGAATGGCATCAGAACAATTTAGTCAACACTTTCACCCTGCAAAATCCTAGAGCAATGGAAAAGCATTAAAATGCAAACTCTACATTCTTTCAACCACTCAGGTTCTGGGATGGAACAACCTTGTTCATTCTTCTTCAGTACACAGAAATATTAAGCAACAGCTAGAACTGTAAATGAAAAATACCAGCTCAGTTGCACCTGAAGTATTGTGGAGGTTTTGCCTTAATGCAGCTGCCAGGATGGGATAAATACCAGTGAAGGCTGGCAGGATGACACAGCTGAACACGCACACGGAGCCAGCAAAGCAGGTATATTGCGCTGCTGCCCATCTGTTCGCAGCACAAAGAATCGCGCAGAGATGCCTGCTTACCGGAGTGCAAAGCTAAGACTGTGACCATCACGAGGTAGCATGATGGCCAAAGATCAAACCAATGGCTCTAGCCTCTCAAAACAAGGGGTCCAGCAACAGTGCCATGCTTACCTCCAGCTGTCCCTGTGTTGTTCTTGCCTGTTTTGGTGGCTGGACCGAGTGTCCCACTGTCCACACACGGGGTGTTTCCTGCCAATTCAATTCACTTCCACCTGTAGCCACCACTGATTATTTCTCTGGCTGGGACTAGGGCTCCGCAGGCCACGTAGACTGGAAAAAA
>NW_009241270.1:0-944 GCF_000690835.1 Fulmarus glacialis | reverse complement strand
CCAACTTTCACGGATGCCTAGCTCTCCCAAGACCTCACACATCCAGCAATTACTCCACAGGATACTGAAAGGTTATGATTATATCCTGGAGATGCTAAAGGTTTTTTAGCCATTAGGACAAATGGAGAGCTTTGTATAAAATAGACTTATTAGAGCACAAATCAACTGGAAAACAGCTTCAGCAACAGTTAATACTTGACCCTCTGTTGGATGATATTCCTTTGAATGATTTCCTCAAATCCATAATTTTGTCTATTTTCTGTAAATAATTCTGTTTTTTTGAAAAGGGCTAATTAATGTGCATGAATAACAATAAATATTCATGACTAGGGAGAAAGCTGCATCACCCTTGTTGATTACACTAGCAAAAAGTTATTTTTTTGGAATAGTATAACCATGAGATACTGGGAGTTTCCAATTTTGGGTCACTGTTGGTATGCAGAATCAGAGGCAATCACTGTTACAAGAAGACTGTGAGCCTGATTATATGCTCCGTGTTGGCAAGTGATTACTCCTAAAAGTAGTTCCAGTTGGATCACCACAGCTGTGGGTGTGCAGTGTTCCTCAAAGGAAATTCAGTCTACTCATACAACAGAATTTATGTGTGAGCCTGCCCAGTGAACCCATTTAACTTCTTCTTGGACCAATTTAAGAATGGATTATTTCATGTAGATACATTCCTCTAAAATCTTAAATTATTTTACCCTCTTACCACTAAGTCTACTCACTATTACTGGCAAAATTCCAGGATTTTTAGAGTAAACTCTGTAATCCAACTTTTATGCAAAACTCTCATGATACCTCTAATTCTAAACTCCTTGAAGATGGGAAAAATCTTTATATATGTTCCCACCAGTCCAAGATAATAAAGATTTAGCCATAATGTGTTTAGATAAAGCTACAAATGACATAGAGTGCTGGTTTTGGCTGGGATGGAATTAATT
>NW_009241269.1:0-943 GCF_000690835.1 Fulmarus glacialis | reverse complement strand
TTTTTCTGCAGATGACTTCATTTCCCAAATAGCGTGGTTGGTTTTTTTTTTAAACACAAAACTTTAAGCTTTTTCAGTTACAATGTTGTCTTATTTGAATGCATGCATAAATAAATTTTGATCATCTGCTTCAAATCTAACTTTATGTGAAAAAATAAAGAGGTAGTTTGAGCTATCTAATTAAAACACTGAAACCTGCCCCAATTAATGATTCCAGTTTTATGTCAACATGTGTGCTGTTGTAATTCAAAGAACCTGCTTGTCCCAATTCAGGTCAAGGTTCATACAAATTGTGGAGGCAGAATCTGCAAATATATTTTTGGAAGGGCACGTCCTGATCAACAGGGTTATGCTCTGCAGGCACGTTAGCCCAAAGATGTGTGGATAAAATAGAAGGGGAAAGTGAAGTGTTCAAGGTCAGACAGCAAAATATGACAGGATCAAGAATAAAACTCGGAGACCCTAATTCCCAGATCAGTGTTCTACCCACTGTATCTATAAATGCAGTGTAACTACTAAATAAATTTTTTGATGCATTTGGCCCACAAATTGATTCCTACGTTTATCTCCCCCTCTTGTCTGATTAGTCGAAGCTCCATTTCATGGATTCGTTCCTGCCACACTACAAAAGGTTAAGAGATGAAGCCCACCAGAACAATGACTTTTATGGATGGCATTTCTACTCCTCATCCCCCCCAGCCTCTGCTTTATTAAATACTTGATCAGTTGGCTTAAAAATTAACCATATGGTGCTGTTTGTAGGGTATAGATTCAAGGCTTAGGAAAGGCATGATCTATTTAGCCTGTCTAGGCAAATTATTTCAGTGTGAACATCACAGTCTACTTACTGTAATTAGTGGAACACGAGCAGGAGAAGGCTAGGTAACTTTTTAAACCATGGACCTCCAAATAAAGAAACAAAATTGCCCTAAGAAATCATCTG
>NW_009241268.1:0-943 GCF_000690835.1 Fulmarus glacialis | reverse complement strand
TCGACCCCCGGCTCTCCCTGAGTAGAAAACATCCACCGCCTCCTTCCAACCCGCCTCTGTTTTTCCAAGGAATTGGGTCTTTGGTCTATCTTGTGCATCTAAAGTGGCCCTGAATGAAAGCCCGGTTGAGACTCATCCCTAAAAGTGTCTAGAAGTCAGCAGAAAATAAAAAACGAAGGGCAGAGTCCAGTTTGTGGCAGCCTATTTTAAAACAATTATACACATCATCCCGTTCTCCAAACTGTAAGCTGATCTGAGCTAAAGGGTCTAGAAACTGGAGTGCATCTACCTGCCAAACGCTGTCTCCATGACATGACGTGTGGGCACCGGGGGAGACAAGCCCACAGCTCCCACCTGGGCAGAGGCCAGGACAGCAGAAGATCTGAAGCCATGGCCTTCACCCTGGTGGAATACCTGCATTTGTGTCTTTAAGCTTGATTATGCCTTTTTTCATTCTAGACCTTTTTCCTCGTTTGTTGCCTCTGTTTAATTGCTGCAGCAATTAACATGTCTCTGTTCGATACCAGGCAGCTGCTGGCTGTACCCCATTTCCCCAGCAGCAATGCTTTCAGATCCAGCACAAAGTAGGTATTGTATTTTCCTTTACTTTAAAACACTTTGCTGGAAAAAAAATCCTGTGAAAGGAGTTTTCCTTCAAAACCCAATAAACACAAGTAACATCCAGGAGATACCCCGAGGCACCGCGGGACAATGCGAACCGTGTGAAGTTGTCTGAAGCGAGGCAGCAGGTACTTTCATGGTTAGAACAAAAGATGCCCTTAAAGTTTATGAAATGCTTTGCTGTTTTCATCAAACATTGCTGTTCTGCGGTTTATCCTACCCGAGCTGTGGTCTCCGCACATGGGTGCTGGGCTCTGAAGTGTTTGCGCTGCCACCCTTAACAACCCCTTTGCTGTGGTTTAACCCCAGCTGGCAACTGAGC
>NW_009241267.1:0-924 GCF_000690835.1 Fulmarus glacialis | reverse complement strand
TGGGGGAAGAAAAGGAAGCGTGGGGGAACAGCCAGCAGCAGCACAGCCAGCAAGGAGACCTCACCAGGTGCTGATGGGAAGAAACAGGGCCCTGGGACACAAGGGGATGTGCACGGTCCTTCCCCTTCTAGCCAGGCAGAGTGGGCAGCGCTGCAAAGCGGTGAACATTTCCTGTTCAAGAATGTTTTAAGTTTGTTGATTTCCTGAGCTCATATAGCTAATCTAAAGGAGAATAAAAAAGACAAGTCCAGACTCGGGGCCCCAGCACTCTGTCTATGACTCGAGTTGTTCTTACTCTGCACTATGAAGCGTTTGGAGGTGGCTTACACAAATGGTACTTGTGTCTGCCAAGGAGAAGGGAAACAGGAGGCAGCTTTCCAAGAGAAGTTACATATCAAGACAGAAAAGAAAATTTACAATCCCTGTTTTCTCAAAGGGAAACCAAAGGCTATGGGCAGAAACCCTGAGCTGGCTTAAGAGGCTTCTGCCCCTCAGACCTGCCAGGACCACTGTGCACATAGTGTCTTCCTCAGTTCTGTCAGAAGGTTTCAGGTTTCAAAATATACATATTGAAAACCTTCAGGCTGACAGGGATCATTTAACAGGACCAGGATAAGGAGCATGTACACACGAAATAACACCTGCAGATTTGAGGAGGTAGGAACCCAAAAATTCTCACCAAGCTTTGTCAATAGGAAGCAGAAATGGACTTGGGGCAGGCAGTAACCTCAAAACTCACTTCAGCCACATCATTACAAGGGTCGGCCACGTCTGCCTGAGGCTGTGATATCACCTGAAAGGCACCCCGAGCTGAGTACAGACAAACTTACACTACATCAAGCAGTGTGTAGGTTACATTGCCTGGAGGTGGTATGTAGGAGTCCATTCAGGAGTTAGGCTAGTTGATTGGCGCTGCAGCATGGT
>NW_009241266.1:0-937 GCF_000690835.1 Fulmarus glacialis | reverse complement strand
AGATAGCTCTGGAATTAGACAGTGGAAAGGGGCTAGCATTCTTCCCTGTCTCATTTCTCAGCCTTTGACACTCCTCAGCTGCCTTAAGGCATGTCTTTGGGTGCCACATACACCCACAAACCTGGACTTTAACCTGAAGACTCAGCCTGCTGCCTATTTGGCCTTACAGACTTATTGTTCCTCCCTGGGTTGAGACTGAATTCAGCTGCATGCATTTTAATGTCCAGTGCTACGTGAAATACTTTAGCATGACCTCTAGTTTCTGCTGCAGAATGGTGTATGTTTTCTGGACTGTATTTACCAGTCCCATGTGGATACGTCAGATACCACAGAGTTCCTGAAAAGGCACAAGATATATAGATTTAGGTAACTGAATCATCCTCTAGCTCATACACCACATCTAGGCATCTAATTTCAGGCCTACAAATCTAGAGATTAATTCCTCTCGCTCTGGGGCTTGGTTGAATTGTCTCTGAACGTGTGTCTAGAAGAGCCCTAAACTTCCATACAGAGCTAGTGGATACAAGACAGGATGAACAAGGAGACTTGTACAAACCTGGAGCAGCAGCTGAAGGTGAGGTAGAGGCGCCTGCTAGAGTGGTTGGTCTAGGTAAGCTGTCTCAAATGTCATTATACATCATCATTTAAGCAATGAAATAAATTCCTTAGCTCACCTACAGATGCGTAGAAGTCTAAATTAATGTTTTAAACATGAAATTGAGTCATGCCCCAGGGATCAGCATTAGGCTGAGCAGAACCTTTCTCTTGACTCCATTGACTGTATTGACCAGATGCTCGTTTTCTATGGTGGGAATTTAGAACACGTATTGCACATACAGACATGAAGTTTGATGTGTTAGTTTTAGGGCTGACCTCCATCCGTAAGGTTAGGTGAGGTGTCTAATGTTACTGTTGCATTTTCTCATTAAAAAAAAAA
>NW_009241265.1:0-932 GCF_000690835.1 Fulmarus glacialis | reverse complement strand
GAGGGCCATCCCTCCATCTCGCCCCAGGAAGGAGTTGTCGGAGCCTGGCAGCGTTTGGGGCTCATGGTCCCCAAAGCACTGGCCCATTCCATTCAGGGGGCAGCTTGGCTCTGGGGACTGGGTCTAGTGGCGGCCCACATGCGGTGCAACCATGTCTGGGACCCTTGAGGGGTGTCTGAGATGTGTGAGGAGGCCTGAGCAACCTGACCGCTGTGGGGGGAAGGATCCTGGCTCAGCTCCCCGTGCCCACGTGCGCTCCCAGGCACAGCCCTCTGCCCCGCCAGGGACCTGGCACCCCAGACACTAGGGTCCAGGCCACAGCTTACTTGTGCAAAGGCACACGTGTGAGGGCCCGTCCAACGTGCGATGGGCTGCGGGTGGCCATTGTGGCAGTGTACACGCCTTGGAACAGGGCATCAGTGTTTCACGGCACCAGGAAGCAGTCAGGTGAGACAGGAGAGGAGGCACAGCCCCCTGCGGTGCCCTGCGGACCCAGTTATTCGTGTATGGGCGGCCACCAGCTCCAGATCTGCCCATCACTTGGGATCTACAGCCCAGCTGAAGTGGGACTTCTCCGATGCACCATGCAGGGGGACAGAAGGAGAGGTCTCTCTCCCAGTCCATGGAGCCTGGCGTTGGTGCTCACCACAGCAGGGAGGGGAAACGGGGAGTAGTGCTGAGGCGCCAAGCACTGCCTAACTATCTGTTGGTGCTATGAAGTACAGTGGTGCCTATCAGATGACTGCTCGGACTGTTCCCATCTGGGCAGCTCTGCCAACACCTTTCCATGGGGCCATTTTGGTGGTACCAGGTGCTCACTTTGTGCAAAGGGCCGCCCTTTCGTGCTGAGCACTGGCTAATGTCCCTCTTGGCCACCCACTGCTCCGACAAAAACTGTCGCTTGGACTTCCCAAGCCATCCTGGTGTCCAGG
>NW_009241264.1:0-931 GCF_000690835.1 Fulmarus glacialis | reverse complement strand
CCCTGTCTTCATCTCAACCCATGAGCTTTCTTACCGTATTTTCTCATAACGTCCCTCAACTATTTTATGAGTTTATGATCTACAATGCATTGGCAAATACAGCTTTACTCTTACTGAAACCTTTAGGCATAAAAGTGATGGCAAGGAAGGTTATCGCATGGAAACTAAAATGGAAGCAGGTGCCAGTGAAAAAATAATCTAATCCTGCCCACATTGCTGATACACATTGCAAATGTCTACATATGGACAGATTAATCAAATCCCCTTGTCTCACACAGAGATAATGAATTGTGTCCCAGGTCTGGAGTTCTGTGCAGCATGCAACAGCATGCCAACTTTGATAATGGACTCAAATTTAGATGTCAAAGGCTCTGGAAACAAACTCAAATGTAACTATCAAAGGCACTATACACAGCCCTGCTGATTAGCCTGATTTCTAGTTAGATGATTAGTCTTGACTACAGACTGTAATGGCTGATTTGCTGATCACTCAAGAGGCATTTGACACAAAATTCTGTACTTGTCAAAACATTGATGAATGACCTACTCAACTGACCATTTTTTTCTTTTGATTCTTGTCCCTTAAAGCTTAGAACAATTTTTCTAATGTGAAAGCTGCATTTTGAAATATTAATAGAATATAATTTTTCATATTGCCTATATATAAAGGAATCTGAGTGTGGAATTAACGTAGCTAGATTTGCATACCTGAAATATAAATATCTATCTGAACTAATGACTTTTATGTTCCTTACTGTCAATGAAGAAGAGGAGGCTTTTCAATGTAGTAGATCACCTAATCCTGCAGAAAACATGAACAGATCATCAATTTATTCATTACCTGATTCTTCACTGATGTCGTGGGTTGACCTTGGCTAGTGAACAGGTGCCCACCAAGCCAATCTATCACTCCCCTTCCTCAGATGGACAG
>NW_009241263.1:0-937 GCF_000690835.1 Fulmarus glacialis | reverse complement strand
TACCATGGGTGGTCACAGCCCCGGCATCCCGTTCACAGGCGGCAGCACGTCAGTCATTTCAGCTCTTTGAGGTTAAGAGCAGCTTGTGTATTTTAGGTGGTTATTTTCCTTCAAGTTAGGATTAGAGATACTGGGTTGAAGGCAGGGCCTTGCGGGAACACAGTCAGTGTCTGGAGGTGTGCAGCTCTCAGGGTGCCGCTCCTCGTGTTCCTGCAGAGCTCTGGCTGTGTGACGGCTGGGGAAGCACCGCGGCATCGCGTGGGACAGACCCGTCCGTCCTCAGTGAGCAGGAGGGGGCAATCGGGGGTCTCCCCGTGCAATCCTGCTGCGTGGCCAGACGCGTTCTGCTGCCGTGTGGTGTCCCTGTGCCATGCCTGTCAGGGAGCCTCCCTCTCTTCTCCCTCTCTTGTTGCTCCTAGCCCCATTTTTCTCCAGCGATGGTCAGCAGCAGCTTGCATTGATGGGCCTGAGTAGATGGTTTCCCCTCCGACATGGGGAAGGCTAAATCAGGTCACAGCACTGGAGCAGTCCTCCCTTTTGCACCTCCTGTGACACCGTGGCTATTGCGCTTGCTTGGACTGCAGGGGGGAGAAAGGCGTCTTGGAAGAGGCAGCAACAAAAGTGCTACTTTTCCGTTTAGGGAATTTCCATGCCTGCCAATTTCTGCCCATCCGGAGGGGCGCGTACAGCGCCCAGGAGAAATGGCCGGGCGGGAAATGGAGCCTCTGGTGTGGCTTATTGCCGGGTGGGGATGCTGCCGGGACACCTTTTAAGGCGTAACTTTCCCACCGATGTCCCTGTCTGGCTTTGAGTGCTTTAAAAAGATGTGACCTGCAAAGCAGCAATCCCAGCAAACCCAGGCGCGTCTCTGAGCCTGGGTCCTGTACGTATGGTCTGTCCGGACCCTGCGGAGGAGGACCACGTGCAGAATAATGCC
>NW_009241262.1:0-935 GCF_000690835.1 Fulmarus glacialis | reverse complement strand
TCTATGATTCTATGATTCTATGACTCTATTTTCAGCTTATTGTTTTTAAGCACTCTTCTTAAAAGCACATGCAGCTGGTGAACAGCTGGCTGATGCTTTTTCTGACAAAAATATTTTCCCCAAAGAAACAAATCTCCTACCCATCATGGCCCTCACATTTATCTCAAACGTGTCACCGGAATTATCAGAAGCTTTGTTCTCAACCTACTTGTTTCTTCATTAATGCTCAGACGACTGACATTTGCAAGCAGTCCTGTAAGCAAATTGCTGAAACCCTCCTTTGAAAAACTCAGAGCCGCGTTCTCATTGTGTGCTGAAACATCTCATACCACTAGATACTAGCCCAATATCTTTTACACAGCTTTCATAGTTTGTTTTTCCACACTGTGCACAAAGATGCTGTGCAACTCAATGAGACAGGAAATCTCTGATGACAAGAATTAAAGATTAAAAAGGAGGTTTATAAATATATCAAGGATTTGAAAAGTTGCCACCAAGAACAACTGTATATTCTTGGTATATTCTCACCAAAGTTCTGGGATCCACTTCAGACACTGGAGGAGGGCTGGAGCAAGTGTAGTGTTAAACTTAGAAACTTAAGTCGTGTTTGGTGTTTCTCTGATTACATGGCTTATCCTACCTCAGGTAACACAATGGCATTGCAAGCATATATATGTCATAGGTATGTATCTCTGCAATCCCTCTCTCATTGCTCACAGCAGACATTTGTTATTGTGTGCAACTCTAGTCCAAGGATGTATGTGGAACTCACACAATTTAGTCTTGAAAGAGAGACAAATTTAAAATTTGTTTGGAATTAAAAACCCAAACTATGATTCTTCATGTGAAACACAGAATTAGTTTTTTGTCCTGAAATATAAATTCCTGAGGTCATTACATCACTACAGAATGTCGTGGTTTAACCAACCACGCAG
>NW_009241261.1:0-936 GCF_000690835.1 Fulmarus glacialis | reverse complement strand
CCCCCGAGTTTTCCTTTTTAACCCCCAGAAGAAGGCAGAACTAGCCATGCCAGTTGCTAACACCTTGGAAGTGCTCTGCTTTCTCACACACTTACTTTTTTATTTATCTATTTATTCTACTATCCATTTGACCATGGTTTGTCCAGTCCTAGCCTCCTGCAGCTTCCCTGAAGAAATTTCAGTTTTAGGTTAAGTCGGATATAAACAGTTACGCTGAGACAGTCATCAGCCTCCAGTGGACACTCCCTTAGACTTTTGGAGGGTGTTTACTCCCTCAGTTTTGCTTCCTTTTCTTAGTTATTTGCACCAGATGAAGTGGCTTCAGGTAGTGAACGAGGCTGAGGAAAGCATGGTAGACTGGAAAACATGCTGCCAGTTCTTGCTGCCTTCACTTAATGTCTTTCTGGGTAAGCATGGTGGAAAAGCATGTCTTTCAGAGCCACGGAACCCTTACTTTCCTTGCAAGCCTTTCTCCAGGCAGGAAAGGAACTAGACAGAGTTGCAGAGTGGTTTTTGATGGGCAAGATATAACCTACTCGAGGTTAAATTGCTGCTGTCCTGGCAGTGAGGGATGAAAACAGGGGTGAAACAACCAGGGTCTGAGGGAGAGAAAACGGTGTCTTCCTTCTCTTCAGAGTCCTTGGGCGCGTGGCAAAGGAAACAGAGTGACAGAGAGGAGGTCACATCCAAGCACCTGTGTCTGGTCATGTCTCTGGTGGCAAAACTTAGTTGTGCTCTACATCCCCAGAGAGGCAGAGAGATGGGTGGAAGTCACTGCTGTCCTCAGCATCTGAAGGAGTAGTCAGGGAGTCCAACTCCCTGACAGCTGTTGTGTTCCCATGCCCATCCATTGCTCTCCTAACGTCAGCAGTTGGTTCTCAGGCCAATGCCTGCATCTTCCTAGAAGTTATGCTAAGGCACGTGGAGGACAGGGAG
>NW_009241260.1:0-940 GCF_000690835.1 Fulmarus glacialis | reverse complement strand
GGCCAGGAAAGCTCCCGGCCTGACTGGTGCCAGGCCTCGGGCTGAAGAGCGTTCCCTTGTCTCCCGCACCAAGGCAAAGCGGTCGGGAAGGCGGCAGCTTGGATGAAATGGTTAAAAGATCGTAATTCTTATATTGGAAGCAGAAGTATCTCTGAAATCTCTCGCCTCGGCAACTACTTGCTCTCTGTTTATAGCGCAGTCCGCTCCTCTGCCAAGGAATACTGCGCCTGTTGTTGATAGCTGGACATGGATGACAAACCCGCGCAGGCTGCAAGCATGCGTTAGATGACTAGCATTTGTGGGACCATTAAAATGGTGATGTGAACTTTTCTACCTCGCGCTGTTTAATGTAGTAAACATGCTCGATGTTGAAAATTTACTGTGAGTCACACTTACAAAGACTTTAAAAGTGGAGGAGTCTCGGTTCAGATTATAGCTCTTTCTGTGCAGAGGTCAAGAACTCGGTAATACTGCAACGCAGGCCAAAACAAACTCTATATGATCTACTACTGGTTTCCTTTTAAGTTCCCTTTTTGCTCAGCGTTGACTTCCTTTTATTCCACTCCAACTTACATTAATCCCCGTTGTAGAGATGTTCCCCCCCTTCCTCTCGTTTCTCTTTAAAAGCATCTCTGTAATGAAATAAGTTATTTTTAGTGTCTTCTTTGTGGCGGTTTGGAGGGCCAAGGATTCAGATTGGAATCAGTGCAGGCGTATCCCCGGAGACCCCGCTTTCCTTCTCATCATTCAAACCTCATCCGAAGCCGAGATTTTGAGAGGAGCTGTTAATTCCATGAGATCATCTCATGGTAGTGTCAATAATAAACCATGGCGAGGCGTACATGGAGTTAGGGATGTCCTGTACTCTGTCACATGTCAGATGCGAGACGTTTAATCCTGTGTCGATGCCCGATGGCCCTCGAGCAAACGGCGGCCGGCG
>NW_009241259.1:0-933 GCF_000690835.1 Fulmarus glacialis | reverse complement strand
ATTTGATTCCACGTGACTATCATGGAATTCACAGCCAGGCAGTTTGGTCACAAAATTTGACTCAGAAGTGTTGTTCCTTAAAAAGGAAATGATTAAACAATTCAGGTATTCATCACTAACCAAGCATGGTTTCCTTCTTTCTCTAGTCAGGTCGTCTGTGCTTTCAAGAGCTGTTTCTGCACCTTGGTCTCTTCCTCCCCAAGGCTTTCATGTCTCAGGCACAAGAGCCCTGGACAGACAAGCAGAGCCACAGCCCGCAGGGGAAGACAGACAAGAAATAGCAACTTCCCAGGTGAGATTGGGAGAGGAATAACTGAGGTGAAGCAGTTCCTGCCAGCATACAGAAAGTGACAATCCCATGCATTTTTGTGTTCTTTGCATTATGTCAAGTGTAAACTTCAAGTCATCCGTTGCCTATAAAGCATAAAAAAACCAATAAGCAAGGCTTGATGTGAATAGACCATCTCTGGGTGGAGTGGGCCATCAGCAAAACTAGACTACAGTTGCCAGTGCTGCTATAGAGGAGTAAAGGGTTGCTTCCACCACCAGTATACTAGTTCTGGCTACAGCATCAGAAATACAAGCAGAATCAAAGGCCAGACTGCTAATAACTCGGATGTTGCAGCCCTGCAATGAGGGGCAAAGTTATTGCCGCAGGATTCAACAGGGTGTCCTTGCTTGCCCTCCCTTGTAGTTTTACATGTCCGCATTGAGTCAGCAGCTGAAGCTAAAGGGACCAGGAGAGGTACAAATCTGATCTAGGCAAACGCTCAGAGAGGACTTTCAGTTAAGTAAGTTTTTCCACTTTGTTAAAGTTTCTTGTTCAATACAAAGAGGAAAAAGGAAAAAAAAAGTTGCTTTTCTGATTCTTTATCGCTATCACATAATAGCATTGGTGAACTTAGCATATACCTTAGTGTCTTGATTTTTTTT
>NW_009241258.1:0-933 GCF_000690835.1 Fulmarus glacialis | reverse complement strand
CACGTAGATGCTCACGTACCCAAGAGCGGCTTTGAAATTACATTATAAAAATTAATCTTGCTAACAATGTGAAATGTATGCATCAATATTAACAACTATGCTTAGTAAAAAAGCAAATAAGATGCTAAAGTAAAGCAGCTAAGCATACAGTTATAATAGTCAATTAGTTCTAAAATACGATGTTAATTTTGTTAATTTTTTTGTTTTAAATTTGAGCTGTTTTCTACAGATGGGCAAGTTTAGCATTTCTGGTACTGCTAGTCAGGTTTTTTTTCTTAATTGTAACTCAAAGCCATACTTACTGCAAGATCGGTTGAACAGTTACCATGTTAACTGTGGTTGCGTGAACTACCAAAGGAAGACTACCTTTGAGGGCTTCTGAAGCCTTTTGTGAAAGTTACATACAGCTTCCAACCATATCAGCTGAGTGTTAATAGTAACAAAGGGTTTACACACAGAAGCAATGGCCAGCAGCTCAGGATGCTGTGTTGGCATACAGTACTTTAGATATGTGAATCTGTGCTTTAGTGAAACAGCTACTGAGGCTCTACAGCTGATAGAAAAAAACCCCACACAATTAATAGAAACCAGATTTAAAAAAGCAGACAAAAGAAGCTGGATTATGTCAAATGAAAAAAGGCAGAAAGAGGAGTAAACAATTACAAATGGGTTATTAGCAAGAATAAGCAACATAGCTGGGAAAGTCAGACTTTAAGATGAATTCTGTAGTGCCACAGCCAGCACATCTCCTCCCATGAAAGCCGATGGGAGTTTTATTGCACTTTTTCCCTGTTCTCTTGTTTCAATAAGACTTCCAAACCTCTAAACATCATCTGTTTCCTAAGAAGGTTAATGATACCTGATAGCAGCAGAAAACCAAAAATAAAACCAAACCCATAGAAGATACTTATTCTTTTAGCCTTGAACAACATA
>NW_009241257.1:0-933 GCF_000690835.1 Fulmarus glacialis | reverse complement strand
AACACAAATCTCAGTGAATTCAGTGACTGAGAGTTTAAGGATTTATAGCAAAGGGGAGGATGCCTGCAGAACAACTTTAGTAGGCATACAGGTTCTCAACACGCACACAACAAGGGGGGCTGCCTGCCATTTGGCTGCCATCACTGCCCTGTGTTAAATTAGTGACTCCTTTGATTTCAGCTGCATTGTGGAGCCAGCTGCAATGCGATGCTAGCACTGTAACAGGCTGAAGAAATGAAGCCAGGTGCTAATGATATACAAAAAGCTATTTTAATGCAGTTGATAAGAAACCCAGTGAACCAGATACATTGGGGTTTGGAGTTTGCATGGTTTTGTTACAACAGCTATGAAAGCAATTAAAAGCAAAAGGGTAGTAACCTCAGAAACTGGAAGAAAGAATCCATATTGTAAGAAAGAGAGCTGGAGGACAAACTGGAAAGCACACACAGCTAGAAAGGTAAACATATTTGCAACACCACTGCAAACATTTCTGGCAGGGCCGCAGGTTAGCCTTTACAACATGGAATTCGCCTTCAGTTGCTGCCCAGCACACAATTTTCACAATATGTATATTGCACACAGCTTTGTGTACATCAAAAGAACCTTACTCCAACACTCGAATAACATGAATCAAATCTGTGTTCACAGCTACTTTGAAATAAATCTGAAATAATTTGGCAAAAGACATTGTAATTATTCCAGGTTTGTGTGGCTGTCAAACAATTGGTGATGTATGAGATTTAGATCATTTTTCCTGTCAAGAAGGAAAAGCCCAAGGCTTTAGAAACAATTCATTTATCTTTTCTTCATTATGTATGTAAAATAAAAAGTAATTATGTATGTAGATTTATCCTAGTCAGAGTTGGCTGAGTTCTAATTCATTTTAATACTTTGTCCACAGAGGAGGACAGAAACAGAATAACTGCTAATGCC
>NW_009241256.1:0-935 GCF_000690835.1 Fulmarus glacialis | reverse complement strand
TAAAAAATATAAAATGAACTAAATGTTATAGGGAGGAATTTGTACTGTCATAGTCTTGGTCTTCATTGAGGTTCATCAATCGTAAATCTGTTTGAGAATTTAGCTTGCAGTAGTGAGTGAAAAACAAATAGACAAGCAGGGAAAGCTCACACTAAATGAACCTGGCATTACAAAACATGAACTAGTTCATCTCTATGATAGAGAATAAAAGTAGTTTCACATCAGGATCACATGAATAATTAAATCACCTTTTGTTCAAGAACATGCTCTGAATGGAAAATATATGTGAAGTGGTGTGTTACCTTTACTTAAAAACATATTTTTGTTCGCATGATTTAACCACTGAACTGTGGTCTAAGAAGAGAAAATGCCTCTGCTATTAATCTTTAATAAGCTATATCAAATAACAGAGCTGTAATTCAACAGGCTACCGCCAATAATTCCACATCACCTTGGATGTTATATAACATTAATTTATTCAGAAAATATTGCTAATAAAAAAAGACAAACTGTTTGGACTGTATAGAAGGATGCTAGTTTATAAAATTTGTGACTAAAATTTGATTAATGCTGGTAAAGAAACACACTTTCCATTGCCAAAAGTATCATATATATTTGTCTGTGTTGTAATACTTCAGCTTTAATACAGTGAAACAAATCGGTTACATGTAACTTGGTTTCATGATCACTTTATGACATTATGCATGCAATGACCTCAATAATGCACATATTCCCAAACCTGATTTCATAAACGTAGTACAAAACCACTATTTGCATTAATAATAGTTATAATTAATAATTTGTCTTAATTTGCATCTTGCCTTAAAGAAGCTGAGACCTGAAGTAACCGGAGTGAAAAAAAGATCCATCCAAATGCAATAAATCCTAAGTTTTGCAGGTACCTTTATAAAATAAAATAAATAAAATAAAATAAA
>NW_009241255.1:0-935 GCF_000690835.1 Fulmarus glacialis | reverse complement strand
AAAAAAAAAAATCCTTTTTACAGAGGCAGTCATACGTATACACTGGAATTTTACTATAGTAGAGACATTTCGTTCCCTTAAGAAAATATGTATTGTAGTTTTAGTTCTTTTTATAGCAGCACAACCATTTCACTAAAAAGTCACTCTACTACCTCAAATGGTTATACCAGAAAAACACAGAAATGCAGAACAGGCTTCCTTTTTTCTTGATTGCTGAAGGTGTGGGAGGACAGCCCTTCCCATAGGCTCCTCAGTGTTCACTTAAAAAAGTGGGTGCCGATTTTCTCCAAAGAAAAAAAAAAGTTTTGAAATGGCATTTAAATAAACTGGGGTGTGATATTCCGAGAGTTATGAAAGGAGTATCTTTATAAATATATTATATAAAATTATAATCCAGACCCACATTTGAGTTGCTGTGGATGGACTGCACCATGGAGTGCCATTGCTTCTGCAGCTCTTGCATTTCTTTAGACATGTTGTAATCCTCAGCCACGATCATGAATCTTCTGAACAACCAGTTCTCACCCAGCCATCCAATTTTCCTTAAAATTAAGGTACAATTAGTAACAGGCTGATGCAGATGTTTTGTGAAAATGAAGTATTTCTTTTGCAAAAGCAGAGAACGAAGATTTCAGATCTGTAGATTTGTGATCCACAAATGTAAAACATTTTTACAAAAGTACATCTAATGTAGGGGGCTCATCCCTGAAAGCTCTTCTGAAACTCCCAAAGCTAAGTATCAAGATACAAGGTGACTCTCACCTCCTTCCTTTATAACATTAACCCCGTATTTAACTGTAAGGGTGTTGAATTACCAGTAAAAAGGTCAATTCTAACTATCTGCATGGACAATTTATTGCTACCAGTTCTGGAAACTTGTAACACATTAATGAGACTTGGTTTTGTGAGTAGCCTCACGTTTAGAATTGAAAGCA
>NW_009241254.1:0-926 GCF_000690835.1 Fulmarus glacialis | reverse complement strand
CGCGCGCATTTATCTTTAAACCGTACATCAAAATACTTTAAGCTGATTTACGGAATGTCTCAGTGTATTGAAAAAATAGAACTGTGCAACAGACATGGGAATATTCTTGATTTCCCATGAAGTCCTGGTCCTCATTCAGCTTTTTTTGAGGGGGGAGTGGAGGGGGAGAGTAGCTTGGCAGGAGACAGCAGCAGATTTTTAGTACACACTAGCAAAAAAAAGTGGAATTCTCTCTACATGCAGACACAGTGCTTAAAGGAGAAAAAAGGATGCATTTTCTGTCTCCTCGCCTTCTGTGCCTGAAAATATTTTTATTAAGCATCTGGGGTGTAGATGTGGTATTTCTTTTCAGTCTCCTCTTGTATTTTTTATTCTCACTGAGGGTTCATTGAAATATTCATAAACTGGAGTAAGAGTTTGGTCAGCCTCTGCTTGCAAGAACAGGGAAGAATGTCTTTATTTTTTATTAGAAGTGCCCTTTATTTTTTATTAGAAGCTAGTTAGATTTAAGAAGTCCAAGCCCAGTGTTTAAAATCCTTCCCCTCTTATTTGTTTGGGTTTCATCTTTAAGAAGTTACAGTCAAAGTAGGTTTTTTTTAGCTTGCTGAGGTTTCCTGATTCAGAAACAGAGAAGTCAAACCCCTAAAACTTCTGAAAGCAGAGATAGATGCTTTCGTGGTGATAAAGCTTGGTCTTTCTATGTGAAAAGAGAGACTGAGTGCATCAACACATTTTCCGGTCATTTGTGCATCTTTTTAATGGGCTGAAATCCATACTGGCAGCCTTGCATGTCAGCCCTAAGTCTGGGTAATTTCAGTCTTGCCTTAACTCTGTTTTCCCTGGAAGCATTAACATTTGTCATGACTGTAACAGTTGTGTTAAAAGTCTTCTGACTTTCACGTGTAGCTTTCGAAAAAGAGAAGAGG
>NW_009241253.1:0-935 GCF_000690835.1 Fulmarus glacialis | reverse complement strand
AGTCCCCCCCCTGCTTTCACCGGGAGCAAAGACGTTGAAAACCCCGTGGGAAATTCCCGGGACCACCCGTTCCTTGTTTTTTTTTATCATTTGCGGACAAAGATACACAGGCTCTGAATAGCGGAAGATGGTGGGACATCAGTTCACGTCAGACAGTCCAAGACATTCACAGACCCGTTACTTTGCTGCTGAGAAAGGCTTGCCCAAGTTGCTAAAGAATTTACAAGTTCGTGCTGAATGAGTAACTCCTCTCTTTCAAACACTTCAATTAATACAGTCTAGGAAGAGTAGGAAAATAAAATTTTATTCTTTTCTAGACTCCCACAGCCTGACCTCTCCTCTGCCGCTGAAACTTCCCTTCTCGATGATTCCCTCGGGGTCCCTCACCCCTGGAAGGAGCCACTGCGACTGTCCCCTTGAATATGGAATAGGGCTAAGCCCTGCCAGCTAGAGATTTCGGGGGCGTGCTGTGGCCAGGTTGCCTGCACTGGCTCTGCAGGTAGGCTTGTACAGAGAAAGATCGAGTATACAGTATTAGATCAGTTTTAAGACTGGGAATGGGTTGTGTTTTTTTTTTCTGTTGGGGTTTTCTTTGGGGGGTGGGTTTGGAACTAACGTGGGGTTTTTTAATGAAATGGCAAAAACCTAAATGGCAAAAAAGAATTTGAAAAAGAAGCTATTAAAAATAAAACATCCGTAAATATAATCCCAGCAGTATAAGATGTATTCACTACATGTGATATTTATAGCCGAGATACTATTTGTGGGGTTTTTTTTTATAAATTCCATGTGAACCCTTGGAAGAGGGGAAGTGACTTTCAGGTGACAGCAGCAGGCCGGGACTGAAACACAGCAATGAACGCTGCGAGTTGTGATGGCAACTGTTTACAAAATTTCATCAAGTCTTCAACTGCCTGTAGCCTTGTCCTGGTTTC
>NW_009241252.1:0-924 GCF_000690835.1 Fulmarus glacialis | reverse complement strand
GAACAACTATATTTTAGTCCACTTGTTCATGCATCTGTGACAAGTCATGCTGACTTGCTCTCACTCCTGCTTCCGCCCGATTACTGCCGTCTATCTTGGCTCCCTGCCCTGGACTCTTTCTCTGTTCCAGGTTCCAGCTGTCTACCAGGACTCGTGGTAGACAAGAGCTCCTATTAGAAAGGACTGAGGAGAAAAACCCCAAGTTGTAATGGTGGTTTTTTCCATCAACAGTCTGATTTTCAGATATTGTACTGCCTTACACACTATAACTGTACTTCAGTAGCCTGCATCCAATGTTCAAGCCTGAAAAATTTATTCAGAACGATGAACTGGAAATACCCCTGCACACACAGCACTGTAATCTGATGTTATCTATACAAGGGGTGTGTCATCCATGTAACATGTTGTGTTCTATCAACAGATACTGCTACTAGTGGCCCTACCAACCTCCTCCCCCCACCACACACGCCGCTTTCCATTTCTCTTAAATGATTGCCTGCCTACTAACCATTTTCACTACTAGAGAGATTTAATCTAGCAAATACCCAGGTAAAGCAACATTTTTACTCCACAGATCTTAGCACCCTATGTTGCCTTTCATCTTTCATGTCGCTGATAGTTACCAAGATCCGTAACGTGACAGCTAAAAAAATTCATGTGGCAGCCCTATTCAAATGCCAGTACAATTCCTTTCTCTGCCTTGGACTTGCTGGGATACCAGATCATACCTGATTGATTTGCCATGGTACATTTCTTGACCTTAATATATATTACGTAAGCCCTGGAAGTAAGCACTGGATGGACATTTTTGTGTATTTACTTACGCTAATGAACAAATTGTTGAGAAAATATTTTTACTCACTGTTACTAGGTGGTAAAAAAAGTCCATTTATGTTACGAGGTTTGCTATGATGGAAGGCACAA
>NW_009241251.1:0-934 GCF_000690835.1 Fulmarus glacialis | reverse complement strand
CCCGGTAAGTGTCTGCGGTCCTCGGGGTGCCACGTGGTGCCCAGCGTCCCTTGGAGCCCCCCAGGATGCCACACGATACCTGGTGGCCCTTGGAGTCCCCTGGGCTGCCAGGCAGTGCCTGGTGTCCCCCAGTGTCCCTTGGACCCCCCCGGGATGTCAGGCACCGGTTGCTGTCCCCTGGGGTGCCTGGTGTCCCCAAGGCTTCCCCCGGTGTCCCCAGGCATGGCAAGCAGACGTGCCACCAGACGTGCCCTGCAGGTGCCCCTGCGGTCCCCCTGGGTGCACTGTGGTGACAACCAGTGTCCCAGGAGCTGCCCCAAGGTCCCCTGGGTGCCATACAGCGCTGGGTGCCCCAGGAGGTGTCCTCAAGGTCCCCTGGGTGCTGCACAGTGCCAGGTACCCTGGAAGGTGTCCCTAAGGTCCCCCAAGTGCCGTATAGTACTTGGTGCCCCGGGAGGTGTCCCCAAGATCGCCTGGGTGCTGTATAGTGCTGGGTGCTCCGGGAGGTGTCCCCAAGGAGCACCGGGTGCCGTACAGCGCTGGATGCTCCAGGAGGTATCCCTAAGATCGCTGGGGTGCCTTGGGAGGTGTCCCCAAGGTCCCCCGGGTGCCATATGGTGCTGGATGCCCCAGGAGGTGTCCCCAAGGTCCCTCAGGCACTGTACAGTACTGGGTACGCCAGGAGGTCTCCCCAGAGTTCCCTGGGTGCCACATGGCACTGGGTGCCCTGGGAGGTGTCCCCAAGGTGCCCTGGATGCCATGGAGTGCTGGGTGCCCTGGAAGGTGTCCCCAAGGTCCCCCGAGTGCTATATAGTACTGGGTGCCCCAGGAGGTGTCCCCAAGGTGCCCTGGGTGCCGCACGGCGCGGGGTGCCCTGGGAGATGTCCCCAGGGTGCCCCAGATGTCGTACAGCACTGGGTGCCCTGGGAGGTGT
>NW_009241250.1:0-924 GCF_000690835.1 Fulmarus glacialis | reverse complement strand
AAAAAAAAAAAGAATTCTGTCTAATAAAGCTTTTGTCTTCCTTTTCTGTCCTGTGATTGCATTTTCAGCCATCCATAATCTGCTCTTAAATGACATTCTTTTATAGTTTTATCTGATTTCCACATAAATCAGTGCGAAAATTAATGCCTGCAACATTGTATTAAATCCTAGGCAACACTGATCTTGGGTGAAGAGATATATCCCTCTGCTAGTAGTTAGGCCAATTGCATTTTGGTTGTTGTGATTGTTCTTAATTTTTGTCCTATTATGCCCTTGTAGTTCCCAAAGCTCCAATCAGACACAGAGATCCACTGTGTGTACAACCATGAACTGAAACGTTCATGTGTTTTTCCAACTTTTCTACATTTACAGGTAAATGGGTTTTGTGCTGAATTCTGGCTAAATTAATGAGAATAACTTGAAAGGACTCCTGCAGCCTTGTAGGAGATAGGTCATTTTTGGCCAAGCAGGCAGGAGAGGCAGCCGTGCACTCATGCTTGGGTCTGTCCTGGACAACTCCCATCTTTTCCAAGCTGGATGGCTGGGAGGGGAAGGGAAGGATCGCACTAACTGAAAGGAGTATTTCCCAAGCTTTGCTTCTTGTACCCCTGGAAAGGGGACTGCAGACTCTATGGCCCTGAAGTGGACACCAGTTCTCAGAAAGTCTTCACTGCTTGTCTCTACAGCGAGTGGAGTGGACATGAGGGTGTAGCAACCCCTGTCTAACTGTCCCAAATAACACTCCCATACGTCCCATGGTTGTTCTCCAGTTTCTTCTCTTCCTATGTCACAAGTACAGAGGTCAAACTTTACCTTTACAGACCATGAATGTGCACAATAAGTGCTCAATGATATATTCAAAATCCTACCTTTTTAAAAATAGTCAGTCATGTTTGAGATCCTTTGTCGTGGTTTAACCCCAGC
>NW_009241249.1:0-896 GCF_000690835.1 Fulmarus glacialis | reverse complement strand
ACCAGCTTCTCTAGAAGAATGCCATGGGAAACTGAAACTGAATGAAACCGAACATAGGCAATTTGCTATTCTTATAACTGAAATATAAACATTGTATGGAATCAGGAAGCCACGCATATACAATTTATATAAAGAACTAATAAGGAAACTCATCCTTTCACTTCATCTAGAACTGAAAATCAAGTATACCCAAGAGAGGAGAGGAAAAATATTTCCTTTATTGAACCTATGTGGTATAACTATTCACTTTGACACTTTTACATGCCATCCATTGTATCCCTTATGCCCATCCTTTCTTCATCTAACCTAGCCCAGTTGCATTTATTCACAGTTTGAAAAAAAAAGGACTTTTATATCATTAATTAATTAATTAATATAATCTCAGAATACGACACATTCTTTTACCCAATTGTGTAGGACTTTACCACCTTTAACTACTATTTGTTGGCATTAAAGAGTGTTTAAAGTTGTGAGCTAAGATCAGTAACTCCCTGTAGAAGGAAGTACTGTACAGAAACATTAGGGCAGTGCAGGCATCTATCCTACATGGGGGAGCAGGATGTTCAGACTGATAAGACCCACTGGTGAAGCCCATAGACCTTTTGGACTTAACATGCAAAAATTCACATAAATTTAAATGTGACAGTGTGCCTGTCATCAATCTGTCTGATTAGAGATTGCCTGGTTTGGAGTGATGTAATTAGGTTTCACCCTTTACCTACCCTAAAGAGCCAAATGACATAAATACACAATACAAACCAGTATGGGAGAGGGAAGAGGGCAGCAGATGTAATCTCAGACCTCTACAGCAAGTAACTGACAGGGCAACAGTACACCCCAGACCTCCTGCTCCTCCAGGGAGATGGAGGAGGAGTTTGCCAAGCCACTCTCCATCA
>NW_009241248.1:0-930 GCF_000690835.1 Fulmarus glacialis | reverse complement strand
CAGAGAGGTTGTGCAGTCTTCATCCTTGGATGTTTACAAGACCTGACTGGATAATGCTGTGACTAACCTAGTTTGACCTCATAGCCAACTCCACTTTGAGCAGGAGTTTGGACTAGAGATCTCCTGAGGTACCTTCCAACCTGAATTATCCTTTGATCATCATCTCCCTGCTGGAAGGGAGCTATTGCTGTGGGCTGTGCAATAGCACTAACCCAGCTGGGAGACGGGAGAGCCAAAGGAATGGAAATAACATGATACGATTAGGGCACAGGACTAGTATTGCAGACTTATTTTGGAATTGGAGTATTGTGTACACCTGGATTGTGGTAGTGCTGTAGTATCAGTATACTGCTCCTCATTTGCATTCAGTTTGGATGAAGGAATATGGTGGAAATGTGAAGTTCTGCTTTCCTAGACTGCATTACTCACATGCTCCACAGCAGGGCAGTAGTCTGCGAGATGGTGCAAACTGTATTCCAGTATGCTTGACTACAAGTTACGTGGGGAAAGAGACTTGGTCCTGCAATGGTCCTGTCAGTCCAGTTTTGGGGCTTTGGGAATATATTTGGTGGGGTGAAGGTTTGTAGCAAGGTCAGTTGGAATTGTGGAATGCTGGTAGAATTTGAATCAACTCAAATGGCTTTTAACTGCCCTTTGTTGTTCCTTGTTTTTCTTCCTGCCTCTTCTGCATTTGTCCTCATTACAAGACTCCGCCACCACCTGCAGATCGCTTTGGCCAGGGCGGTGCGATGGAAGGCCTTGGAGCAATGGGAGGGAACCCACCTGCCTTCAACAGAGGAAATCCAGGGGGTGATTTTGGCCCTAACAAGCGTCGCAGATACTAACAGGATTAAGCTACCCCCCGCACATGCCCCAAAGAGGAAATGAATCTTGGTAGGCCATACAGGGTTCATCTCGGGGCGGAGTGGG
>NW_009241247.1:0-924 GCF_000690835.1 Fulmarus glacialis | reverse complement strand
CTGAGAAGGACATGTGGGCACAACTTACAACAACAGCAAATGTTAAAGCCAAAACAAAATAACCCCTGTGTGTATGCATACACATCTGCATGTGTAATCATCTAAACTTCTCATCTCCAAGGTGAGAAATTTTGATGAACAAATAGATTTTTCCCTTACCCATATCTTTGCTGCTTGTACAACCCTGACTATAAATAGTCCCTTCTGCGAACGGCTTCTCAAGCTTTGGGAAGAGGAGGAGGGTCTTGAAAAGGGGAAGGAAGTTCCTTTAGAAAATATCAAGAGACAAAGATAGATGTCCAGATACTTGGACACAACAGATATTTACACTGCTGGCTGACCTTCCAGACCTGGTCTGTCACGCATATCCATTTGCTGATATGTGTGCCTACATCTGTCACACACACACGTTTCATTCAGAGAATGTGTGCTGGAGAGTACAAACGTTCTGAGGTTCCCCTGTCCAAAAAACCACATTTGCTCACTCTGTTAAAAGCAAACAAACCAACCCACCACAGACTCAGAGAGGAATGCAGAGTGGGAGGGACCTCTGAAAGTCTCTGGTCAACCCCTGCTCAAAGCCGGGCTACCTTAAAAGCTTGATCAAGTGGCACAGCACCTCTTCCCGTCAAGTCTTGAATGTCTCCAGAGATGGAGATTCTGCAGCCTCCGTCGGGACAGCCTGACCCAGGGATTAACCGCCCTCACTGGGAAATGTTTTTCCTAATACCCAGAGAACTCTGTCCTTGCTACAACTTGTTGGCTCCTGTCCTTTTGCTGTATGCACCTGAGAAGAGTCTGCCTTGGTCTTCTCTATGGCCCCTGGGGGATATTTGAAGAGAAAAATTCCATGCCCTCAGTCTGCTCTTTTCCACACTGACCCACCTTTGTGGCCCTGCTCTAGACTTCCTCCAGGGTGTCAAT
>NW_009241246.1:0-928 GCF_000690835.1 Fulmarus glacialis | reverse complement strand
CTATCAGTTGTTAGTCTCCATGTCGGAAGTTTCGTGTAAGTGCTGATGTAGCTTTGATATCTCCAGGAAAAAGGCTGCAAATGCTTTGGTTCCTTCAATGTAGTTGTGTCTATGAAGAAAGAAAGGAAGAGAATGAAGCCCTGTCAGGCTGTTCTGCTCTTCAAATTAGTGGCATAGTCTGGTGAAGTTTTCAGAGTCTTCAGAGGAATTTGCAAGATTGGTCACCCGAAAAAAGGACCAAGTGCACAGAAATTCTGGACATCCTGCAATTGGCATTCCTCTGAAGGATTCACTGAGGGAACTTTTTCCAGTGTTATTACTATTGCCTGTAGCCACAGGTGTTGAGGCCATACTGAGGGACAACAAAAAATAATTTGACAATTATTGTAGGATTCTCCAGTTCCTCAAGCTCAGCATGACTTGACTCCGAAGCTGCACAGATGTTCAGGCAACACGCTGAACAGTGTCTTACCATGGCTCCTCAAAGAATGAACACAAATGGCAAGTTTAAGCTGATTTTGATATAATTACACTACTTTTGGTCCCTGCAATATAAATACACCTTTATATCCATTTATACTGAGAACCACTAAAACCTTTACTTAACCATTAGCCTGAATATGTCCGACTGGAATCCCTTGAAATTGATGCTGTGACGGAAAGGTGCTACATCTACATGGTCGTCATTCAGACCAGACACAAATTTAACTGGCAGTGAAATGAAAATTGCCAGTGCGATGTATTTAAAGACTGAGTAAACACTTCATGAAAAGTATATAGCGGTACATGTTAGATTGGGAATTTTGCTTTCCGTTTGGCACAGCAACAACTTTGCCAGAGACAGTGGTTTGGGACTGTCCAGTGGAGAGCAAAGCTTCCCATCTGGCAGTGCTTATGTGTGGGTACCTGAGGACTTTGGTTCTCCCCC
>NW_009241245.1:0-926 GCF_000690835.1 Fulmarus glacialis | reverse complement strand
GTACGTTAGCAGAGCAAATTCATACTGGATGTGACTAAGTGCTAAGCTTTCACACTACAGTCATATTGACAGCCATATAAGAATAACTCAATAATGTGTTTGTGCAGAAAGGTAACACTAATATTGAAGAGCTTTCACAGAATGTAACATCTCACATTACAACAGATTTAACCAATAAGGACATCATGGAAATCTAGCACACTAAATTTTGGTCAGACTTGAGGGTGCAGGAGGAGACGATGTTAAGCAAGCAGACTGCATAATGAACTTCGAACAAAATTTCCAGTACACAAGCCTGGGTAACTGCATCCCTGGTAAAAGGCCAGATGGTTCTACCTTGAAATAAAGCTTTGGTCAAGTCATCTTCCCGTGGTTACACAACAACTGTACTTATTAGAAAATTGATAAATGACCAAAGAATGTGGAAAACTGATTTCCCAAACCAACTCAGATTACATACGCCAGACTGAAAATTTCAAGAACACGGTAGATGCATCTGTGCATGCATGCACACACATGCACAAATGCAAACAGGGTGTATTATCTCACTGAGGGAAAACATTTATGATGAAATACTGGAGGTTTTCATGTGCATTTTGTATACACTCCACACAAGTGAAAAATACCTAGATATTCAATATGGAAAGGTGAAGACAGGCTTAGGTTTAGTTGCCACTATCTTCTGCTATTTTTTTGGTAATTCTAAATAAAACATACACATGTACTATCTTTTACCCTGCTCTAAGAAACACACAGTTATAACCAGTTAAATACAATGAAGTTTCCAACTAATTTTTTTGCATTTTAAGTCACCTCCAGTGGCTACCACAGCAGGCTGATGGCTTCCATGAAATTCATCATGGTGTATATTCAGATGTCAACCTTGAGTAAGGGTAACATTCATCCAATTTAATTTCATAGCTTTG
>NW_009241244.1:0-932 GCF_000690835.1 Fulmarus glacialis | reverse complement strand
ACACCCCAGCCGTTGTGCCTGCACATCTGGAGGGAGGACTCGTCCCCGCGGCACTGCACATTGTCCAGGAAGATGCTCCCGGAGCCGAGGCCGAAGTGCGCGTTGCCCGGGGCGGCCATGGGCTGTCCGCATCCCAGCTGCTGGCACACCACCTGGGCATCATTCAGGTCCCACCAGTCGTCGCACACCGTCCCCCAGCTGCTGCCATTGTACACCTCCACGCGGCCCTCGCAGCCGTTCCTCCCGCCGGACAGCCGCAGATGGATGCCTGGGGTGAGGGACGTGGCACAGGGTTAGGGTCCCTCCAGCCCAGCACCCACGGTCCCCAGGTGGGGCCCTAGAGCAGGGGGCCTGCGTGGTTCCTGCAAGGCCAGGGATGGGTCTGGTGGGCATGAATTACCTGTTGAATATGGCTGGGCTGTGGTGAGTAGTGGAGCTATGGATGCAAGTAAGAATTTGGTGTCAATGAAAAAGGCTCTGAACACAGTCAGCGCATGTCATGCACCCCGAAGTAGCCCATCTTCAAGGAGCCCCTGTCCTATGGTACTTCACATCATGCAGAAGTCTTTCATTCAGTTGAAATGACCATGGAGATTTCTCTGTTTCACACAGCCATCTGCTCCCTGCCTGCTCCCTCCCTCCTGCCCACGGAGGTCTAACTCGCATTACAAAACATTTGATGCAGCAGCTTTCTCTTTTCCAGTCACATCCCAAATCCCAGAGCATATCTAGGAAATAGCTGTGGTACCACCCCTGCAGGAACTGGAGGGGCAAAGGCAGATTGATCCCCTGTCACAATCCCCCCAGTTGCAGTGAGAAGAAATCCCTCCCTGAACAGCTTCCTTCACCAGCAATGTTACAGAGGTCCTGGCCCCAAGCCTCAGCCCCCCATTTTACCAGCTCTTCTCCATCCTCTGTTTGCATCCTCACTG
>NW_009241243.1:0-913 GCF_000690835.1 Fulmarus glacialis | reverse complement strand
GGATGTCATTTTGCAAAGATCAGCACCAACCGCTGCCACCAGCTGCCCAGGATTCATCCTCTGAGCGAGAGCACTGCTCATCCAGTGCTGCATACAGAACACCAAAGTGCGTAGGAAGAGCGCTTTGGACAGGGAAAACAGAAGAGGTAAGACCGAGCGAAGACATTCGGACAGCTACGTAATTGCAAAGGAAATGGAAATGCGTGAAACAGACAGGTGCCTGTGGGCAACGACAGCTCTAGGGTCAGCACTGTAAATGTATCAATTGTATCTGATGAGTCCTTAATGTCATTTGACCTTAACACTGACTTGGCGTATTTGCCCTGTCCCGCAGTGGTATTTGAGTTTTAGAATTTGTCCCTGTTGTTGCAATAAGGCACTTCAGGTTTGTGTCGCTTTCCCTGGCCTCCCTTACAGCCTCTGCCCGTAGGAAGGGTTCGTCTTTGCTCTGTGGCTGGTCTCTCTGGGCTCTTAGAAGAGGAGAAGTCCCTGAATGGCACCTGTGGTAACGGCAGCTCTGTGCTGAAGGTGCTGACTAGAGAAAAGCTGTTGTCCCATCGCAGTCCCTCTGGGGTTACAGGTTCTTTTCCGGGAGCCTGAGCTTTATCAAACCAGGATTTACTGCTCAAAACCTCTTCTTGAAGAAGACTGCCTACCCATTCTTGAAAAAAAATACAAGTGAGGCTAACCCTTTTCTTCCAAAATATGGGAAGAAATGGGGTTCTCCTCTTTGGGAGAAGTGCCTGGCCCTTAGAGCCCTTTGTCAGGAAACAGGAGCTCGGGGACATCGCTCTTTTTGGCTTTGGGATTGTTGTGCTTATTTGCCGAGTGTCCCTGATCAAGTAACTGCTATTCTCTGTGACCGCTTCCCTTTCTTAGTCCTATTTCTGTAGATGAGATTAATGTTTTTGGG
>NW_009241242.1:0-922 GCF_000690835.1 Fulmarus glacialis | reverse complement strand
CCCATCACCTTCTGCTGGCACAAGGTTGAAATGCCACCATGTAGTTCACCAGAAAAGGGAACTTATCCAAGATGAAAGACATGTTAAGAAGTCTTAAATTTGTCATGAGACTAATGCTAGAAAAAAGCTCAAATCAACTTCCAAAATTCTGGCCATGCATTTAAAAATACTTCCAGACTAAGATGAAGATTAACTATTTACCGTATTTCTAAATTTCTATTTATGTTATCGTGCCATGCTTAAACTGTTCAGCCTGGTACTTGTATGATGTAGTAAAAGCCACTGCAGTAAGAATTAACATACGTGCAAAGACAATGCAGAAACAGTTATGCAACAGAGTTTGAATAAAGCTCTAAAGAATTAATTTTCCAGATGTGAAGTTGTTACCCATTATTTAGAAGAAATCTTTACAAGTCAACTGCCACTGTTCCATTTACATGGAGGTTTCGCCAGCTTCAAAGCCTATCAGTTCCAAGTATTCAACACTTACTCAACTTTCAGCTCAGTTCTAGAAAGAAACAAATTCCAAAAGCTTTAATTGGTAACATCTTAAACAGAGATATTTTATTCAAAGCTTTTTCAGACATTAGGTTAATGCAGAAAGGACAGAAAAACTTTCCACATTGACAAAGTTACAATTGTTTTCCATACAAATGTAGACTAGATCCCTAAAGACTTGGGTTTGTTCCTACAAATTGTAAACAAGCAAGACAATCCATATTAAAACAGCCTTCTATTTGTTAAAAAATCATGTAATAAAATTTAAGCTGGTTACACTATCTTAACAACACAACTAACACATTTAACATGAATTCTCCTCCAGAATAAGAAATCTAAACAAAGGAAAAGAGTACCAGTAAGGAGTTTTACTACATCCTTCAACCTCTGAGTTCTTACACAATCAGCTGGGCTACGTTCTTTT
>NW_009241241.1:0-926 GCF_000690835.1 Fulmarus glacialis | reverse complement strand
ACCTTAATGATTCTATGATTCTGTGATGCTTATGGCCTGATTTTTTGAGTGTTTAGATTTTGGCTACACCTGTGGTACAATGAAGCATCTACCAGAGGATGCTTCTGGGCACTGGAATTCCACTGCCTGTACTTTTATGTAGTTAGAATGGTCCCTGACATGATTTTGGCCATGGCAATGTCTGCTTTCCCAAACAGCTGCAAGTTAGGATAGGGCAGGGACTGTTCTTAACAGGTAGTCTCCATGCCAAGGTGGGTAAAAGTGTTTAAACAGCTGGACGTAGCTGCTCCACGCAGCTGGTGTTGGTGCCAGGGAACACTACTGTGCTTGTTCAGTTTGGGTATTTGAATACACACGTGGTAAAGGAAGAAGCTGTAATGACCTCATGGAAGTTCGATGTACTAGTATCACACTGGATACGAAGAGAAATATGGCAATGTTTGACTGATGTAACCATGAGATTGCAGCTTCTCTTCCTGTAATCTCTGGCCCTGGCTTGCAACATATCGTCCAACTTCTGCAAGTTAAATAGGTGTCCTACAGAACAGCTTCCCTGGTGTAGTCTAATTACTCCTCAGAGGGCCAACTATCCCAGGCAGTAAAAGGGGGAGAGAGAAAAGATGAAACCCGTGGGATTAGAAACTCTCATAATTCATACGTTCAAAGGGCATATATGAAATTCTTGGTCATAGCTTTAATTCTGGCATTTCCTAGTTTTGGAATCCTTATGATTCCGACTTCGCTCTTCTAGCATGTGTGGTTGGAGCAGGAGTGTCAGTGTGTGCGTTATTCCACAGAAGGATTTATTTATTGAGTTATTTTAAGCAAGCGTGAGCGGCACCGTTTGTCCCCTTGGGGTTGGTCTCCGGTGCTGCAGGGGCAGAGGCCGCTCCCGCAGAGCGGCGCCGGTCCGCGCCGCCGGCCGC
>NW_009241240.1:0-927 GCF_000690835.1 Fulmarus glacialis | reverse complement strand
GGTCTGTGTCTTACCTGAAACTCAGGCAAACACTAATTTGCTTCCAAGCAATTCTTTTCAGAAAAATCTCCAAATCTTCTGGGTTTGCAGGAAACAAGCTAGATCAGAACAATTTCCTCTGGTCTATTAAAGCTATTGTTACACTTAGGCTGAGACACTATGAGGTTTGCTTGTTTGCTTTAGAGCCCTGTCCCGAAAACTCTGCAGGAACTCAGTGTGCAAACAAGGTAGCATTACTGAAGTGCTCTTCGCAGTACGTTTTGTAACGTTTCAACATCCATTTCTCATAGAGAAGCTCTTTGCCACCTGTAAATGTACTCACAGATAGAGTCACGCTTTTCTCTCCCTTTCTTTTTTGTTCTACTTGCTGGAAAAAATGAGGGGGTTTGGGTGTTCTGTAGTGCAAGAACAAATTAATGTTGTACAACTCTGCCCGAAAGGCTCTCATGATGGGATAGAGTAAAATAATTTCCCTGGAGGGATCCCAGGCTCCAGCAGGCTGGGCATTACTGGCATGGCCAGGGGGTCTGGGCTTTATTCCTGTCTCCAGAATGGGCTCAGATGTCTGGGGGCATTGCACGGGCTCCCCATGCAAAGGCACTGCTGATACCCGCTCCCATCAGAGAAGTACGTGGACAGAAGCGAGTCGTGAGAGCTTATTCTGGTGAGGAATGCTGAGCTACCCAGAGCACCCAAGCAGAGCCGAGGTGCTCCCGGGGAGAGGAAAGCTGTGGGCAAGGAACATGTCACTCGCCAGGTCGCAGCAGCCTGGTCCCGGCTGATCCCACAGAGCTGCACAGCCGCAGGCACCGGAGCCTGGAGACCGTGGAGCACTGCCTGTATTTAACTCACCTCCCAGCTAGAGGAAAGCACTGGTCCCTCACATATATGTCTACTTCGATTTAAGGACAGGTCAAGGGTCCTGCT
>NW_009241239.1:0-929 GCF_000690835.1 Fulmarus glacialis | reverse complement strand
CCCCCCCGGCCAATAAAGCTGTAATTACTTCTTAAATCAGAGATTGCTATCACTCCAGAATTTGAATGACACATTTTTCAGCCTTAATTCAATCAGTTCCATAGTTTTCACTTCTTTCTGCTCTCTCTTGTTTAAAAGTATACAAATTCTATGCTTTATATTTACATTGCATGCAGTGCTCTTCAATATAGCTTCATTCTTAAGATTCCTTTAGTTGAAATAACTGAAACTTACCGAAGCAGGTTTCATGAGGTACTTCAGAATTAACTATTGTCAAAATAAGGATTAAGTTCTTGGTTGTTGTTTGGTAATGCAAAATGATCTAAGGTTTATATTTTCCCTATGGGAACTTTAACTGCTTTTACTGGAATTTTAACTGCTCTACTCTCCCGTTCAAGCTAGTTTTATAGTTTGCTTAATCTCACAACTAAGCATTGTTCAAAATCTGTTTGAAATATGAAGCCTGATAGAGGTCTGTTCTATGCATGTGCTGGAGCACAGCCTTTGCATAGCACAAGTGGTTCCAGCATCTGCAGAGCACTGCTTCCCATAAGCACGTGAGACAGTCCACTATCAGTTGACTAATTATGTTAATATTAATAAAGAAGGATGCAGCATCACTGAGTTTTTACTTATCTGAGGAAGAGAGATATCATAGGTATATATAAAAGCATATAATTTAGGACAAGAGGAATAGGATAATTTAATGTTATGATATTCTACATTTCTTTTTGCAAAGTCTGCTCAAAATCTCATTGCTTAAGCGCCATTACAAGAACAGTTAAGCACTTGTGATCATTACACATTAGTCAGAGTCCAGTTTAATCTTTTCTTACATGTATGTTTACATACATACTGGCATGCTCATCTCTTTTATTCTTTCCCCGTTACTGTCCATTTTTCTTCTCTTTTTTATAGCCCTTGTTCTG
>NW_009241238.1:0-924 GCF_000690835.1 Fulmarus glacialis | reverse complement strand
TTATTATTTTGTTTGCACACTGATATTTAATAGAAAAAAAAAGGATTTAAGATGAAAACTGAAATTCCTAAAACTACCGAAGTTGTTTAGGAGCCTATTTCCATTTTCAAAGTGTCACAGGGAGTTAAGCTTATGAAAGTGCAAACACATGCCTAGTGAGATTTTAGTTAGTATAAAAAGCAATTGATGGAAAGCCATTTTATAAAGCATTATATTAATACTTTTGTATTGGGATTTCCCCAGCTCCATATTTACCACTGACTCTTTGTAGGAATGTTGAGAAAATTCTTAACGACCTTTTGGTAGTCAGATAAACATGTTATTGGGTGCTGTGTATCGAGTCCCTTCTTCTGCCTTCCCCAGCACATCTTTCTCCAGGATGATTTCAAGATCTGACTTGGTTTTAGGGTTTCTAAAGTCTGTGACCTTTTTTCTTAGCTATGCATGCAAGCTCTGATTCAAATTTTCAAATACCCATGTCAGACGCAAACATTCCCTGAAACCGCAAAGAAGGGGTGAGCTATCATTTGATATCTGTGCTCTATTTTGAACGATAGCTGTCTGGGACATGATCCTGTTGCTCTCATGTTCTTACATTGATCGTAGAGAAGGAGGTAAGTGCAGGCTGTCTGTCTGTCTTGTACCAAATGCTCACGAAAGCTCTTCACAAAATGCTCACAAAGAACTTACAAATCTTGGGCCCTGTACAAAGCTCCTTAATGGATTAGTGCTGCTCCTTGCAGCACATACCTAGCAACCGCAGAGTGGCATTTGCCATCCTGAAGCCTGTTTTTACACATTCCGTTAAGAACTGATTAATTGTGAAGAAGGTCACAGCAGTCCAGTGGCAACATGTGGTGCAAGTTCCCTCATAATTTTCTCAAGAGGGTGAATCACATTGGATGTTCTTACCAGTCACTATCT
>NW_009241237.1:0-928 GCF_000690835.1 Fulmarus glacialis | reverse complement strand
GGCACCCCCCGGGGCGGCAGAAGGGCTTTGGTTTAGGTCTGGCACCGCTTGGGAAGGGTCCGGCGCGCTCAAGCACGTGGCCGGACGCAGTAAACCCCCGCTCCGAGGGGGAAAAAATTAAGCTTACACTCACTAATCACTGCAGAATTAAACGAGGAGCCGGCAAAAACGGTTGGATCCGGGGGCACCTCCACCCGCTCAACGCCCGGCGCGGAGCACACCCGCCCTGCCCGCGGCCCCTCAAGTTATCCCGGGACAGGAATTAGGGCAGAATCTCGTATCGACGACCCCCAGAAACGAGATTAAATAATTTCCACCCCGACGGGGACAGTCGGGACGGCTGCTTGGCCACCGTCAAGAGTTCAGCAGTTCGGCTCGTTTACAAATGAGTCGTCGGAGGCTTTCCCAAAGGATTCGGCCGTCGGCCTCCGCAGCCAGAGGGCTGATGGATTCGCCGGGCTGCGTTTCAGGGATGCTGTGGCCGGTCGGGACGCTGGAGATGCGAGTTCGGCCTGGGTCGGTCCTTGCACCGCCAGCACTTCAGCGAGCGACCGGCTTCGGGTTTTTTACGACAAACGGCAGAAGATTCGGTTTCCTCTTCTACGCTAACGAACGCAGCTAATGAATAAATCTAGGCTACAGCTCCCACGGCTCAAGCTCCGCCGGCGCTGGAGCCTGAGCTTATGCAACCAGCATGACAATCGGTGGCGATGGGTCCGGGTTGTCCCAGAGCCCCGAAGCCCCTCTGCGCGCCTGCCGAAGGCGGGCAGATCTTCCCACGCCGCTGCCCGACCTCCTGGGGAGGGTCAGGCGGGTGCTGCGGAAAAGGCTGGTCCCAAAAAACCCCACTCGGTCCCTTTGCCCGTCACCAGAATCAAGTCATAAAGCTGGGTCTACCCCACATCGTGCGTGGTGGCTCCACAGAACA
>NW_009241236.1:0-924 GCF_000690835.1 Fulmarus glacialis | reverse complement strand
CATACCTGCCCGTACCTGCACCGTACCCAGCGTCCCTGAGCCATACCCGCCATACCTGCACCGTACCTGCCGTACAGCGTGCCCGTGCCGTACCTGCTGTACCTGTGCCATACCCGCTGTGCCTGCACTGTACCTGCTGTACCTGTGCTGTACCCACCATACCCGCACCATACCCACTGTACCCATGCCGTACTCGCCATGCCTGTGCCGTGCCCGCCATGCCATCGCTGTTCCTGCGTACCTGGGCTCCTGCGGCAGCGGCACGTAGGCACGGGGCGCATTTCCCGCAGCCTGTTGAGCACGTTGCAAGGGAGGAATTGATCCCCGCTGCTTCATTTATTAGACGGTGTAATACCACAGAAACCGTTTCCACAATATCCCAAACTAAATCATTTATTCTTGACAAAAATCCAATAAAGAGCTCAGTCCTTCTCCATAGGCAGATAAAGCCCAGATTAATGGGGCTGCCTAGATCAGAAAAAAAAGAAAAAAAAGGAGGAAATGCTGGGAAAATGAGTGCGGGATGTAGAGGAGACTTCTTCCACCTTCTCGCTTTCCCAAGGCTGCTGCGGCTCAGGGTTTTATTACAAAAAGCCACCTAAGTATTACAGGCTAATCCGTAAATCCCAGCCTAGTAAAATATGTGATGGATTTTGTAAATTGTGCCCTTTACAAATCTGATTGAACTTCTTTTTCCTTGCTAGTTCCCTTTTTTTCTCCTTCCTCCTCCTCTCCCCAGGGATTTTTTTTTCCTTGGGGACCACGATGCCTTTCGGTGTCTGTCCTGGCCCTGCTCTTTCTCCGATCCCCCGCTCCCTGTTTGCAGCCGCTCGATGGTGGGAGCGACACAGCAGCAAGCCTGGACCATGGCGGGGCCGACCGATGGGGCTGGGGCTGGGATGGGATGGGGATGGGATGGGGATG
>NW_009241235.1:0-918 GCF_000690835.1 Fulmarus glacialis | reverse complement strand
AAGTAGCTCTGAGCAGCCACACCGTTCTGGAAAGAGACGTGTGTAGGCAATGCGTGGGAGCAGGGCTTGGCCCAAATCCTGCTCAGAGCTCAGCCGCCTGCAGTCACGCTGGCACACAAACATGAAAGCAAAGTAATTTCAAGCTCCATTAGCACCATAGGTAAAAATCAATGATCTATAGACATGGAAGACAAAAGAAGCAAAGAAATTATACTTTTGAGGTTATAATATACATGAACAATAAAAAATACATAGCCTATTTAAAAAGTACTTAACAATGGGCTTTAAAATATGGTTGTTTGGGAGTTGAGTTTTGGGAAAATTACTAGGTACTTAAACAAGACTTTCCTCCCTTTTCTCTTTAAGTAACTGTAAACTCCTTCCTAGTTTATCCCCAGACACTTAAAAGCTACAATTAACTTAGGCTTTTTAAAAACATAATGAGAATTGATCAGTTTTATTATACAAGTTTAAGGATGTTTTCCTGAATTAGGGCAATTCAGAACAGTTGTTCAATAGCAAATATCCCAATCTCTTCTCACTGGTAACAAAAAAAAGCAATTCTCAAGACATGTTTTATAAGTATTGCTATCTTTCTCCCCCATATATGCTTGTTAGCTTGATGTCCTAATGAGCTGAACACCATCAACTGACAATTTGTGCCATTATGAGCTGGTTCCTAGGGCTGTTGTCTCAGACGTGAGCTTTCTGTACTGAAGATTTATTTTTCTTCCATTGTTGTGATGAAGTGATCAGTTGTTTTCACTCATAGTTCTGTTCCTGCTGGTATCTTCAGGGGTAATCCTACCCAGCAGGCTGTGACGGGTTTATGTTAGGCCTGGTTTGGGTAAGTAGCAAAGGCAGTTAGCCAGTGAAATAACCATCATTCTTTTTAAGTAAATATATGAGTTAAAAAAA
>NW_009241234.1:0-903 GCF_000690835.1 Fulmarus glacialis | reverse complement strand
ATAGACCAAATTTCAACCTTCATAGATGCGGCTACTGCATATGTGGATCACAAAATACTGATTTTAATCATCTCACCTACATTAAATTACTGTAATGCTGTTTGTATCAGCTCATCTGGGATTCCACATCAGCTTGCAGATTTTTGCTGAAACAGATTTAAAGCAGACATTTATAACTCAGTCCTGGAAAAAACCCAGAAGTGACTGGATAACAGCGCATAAACCTGTGTATTCCTGCCTTGCTTCAATAGAGGAATGCTCTCTCCTAGGACATGTGACAACTGACTTCTCTTCTTTTTTAAAAAAGCACATTTAAAGAAAGCTAGACAACTCTCAGGGCAAAGGGAGATCAAACTTCTCTCTCAAAAAGCTGCCGAGTCAAGATTGCTACCAAACATCTTTTAAAGCCTCCACTTCCTAAATCCAGGGCAATACAATGACTTAATTTTGAATCCTGCGCACCACGCTAAAACCAGTCAGCTGTCAGTAGAGCAACTGAAGAGAACAGCAAAGGGAACATACAGAACTTTAAGCATTACGCTGCGTACACTCGATACAGTAAGAAGACCTGTAGGTAGTTTGGTATTCAGCTGACAAGAGGAAAGCATACAATTTGCTTCTTATTCATCACTAGCAAGCCTAGAGAAGACTACATTCTCCTTAGTTATCAGGAGAGAGAGCGCTACAGACCAGTAGTAAACCCAAGAGACCATCTCATCCCGTTAGAAAAGAAATTCAGTGTTGTGATTCAAACACAGGAATTCTTGGCCGTTAAACCATTCAAAGAAGTATTTTCACATTGCACATGTTGCAATTTGTCTATGTATGTTAGATCTCATGGAGTTCATACAGACATCTACATGTTCAAGCCTTCTGCTTAAAAAACCCGATTGCTGGTTAACA
>NW_009241233.1:0-915 GCF_000690835.1 Fulmarus glacialis | reverse complement strand
GTCCACCCATCAAATCCATATCGCTCCAATTTAGACTCCAATAAGAACTATCTTTGTTTAAAAAAAGTTATAAAAAGGTTAATTTCACAGCTGCAGCCATGTACCGAGATTAAAACCAGCTTTTCCTGACTGTGCATGCATTACCAATGTTTCAAGACTGCCAAACATAGAAATTAAAGATTCAAGAACTTGACTGGTGATTAAAAACAACAACAACAAAGAAAATAGTGCTCTCTATCCTTTGTTTCTTTACTGAACATTTCCCACAAAACCATGGTTAGCCAAAAAGGCGTGAATGAAGGTGAGGCATGGCAGGCAAACTTAGTTCCTCCTGGAACATGTATTTCACAATTTTGAGTCCAGAAAAGCAGTACTCATGCACGTATAAAGCACATATACACTTACCCGAGATTCTCATCTTTACTAATGGACATGCAGATGTCTTGGAAACAGGCCATATTTCCTAATATTCCCACACAGATTTCCTGAAAAGTCAAAACACAGTATAATGAAGCAACTGCAACATAGTTCACACTTTTATTTCCACAGCCATAAGAAAAAAGTAAGAAAGGTTCAAAAATGTTTTCCAGGTTGATTGCCAAGTTCTTATGACCCACCAATTTCAAGACAGACATACAGATTTTTTCTACACGATGCTATTAGACTAGCCTAAAATACACTCATGACAGGTACTGTTCACATATTTTGGTGTTAAGGTGTTCCATAAAAGCAAATATATCTTGAAACCAACTTTGCTTGCATATTCTGTGGATGCTGTTTAGAAGCTAATCTGGCATCCCTATTATTAAAGCAATGAAGAGTCCTAAGAATAAAAATATCACCACGTAAGTGCAACCCTCACAGATATTCCCTTCCTCCCAAGAGAAAGGGGTCTTCATACAAGCTTCCAGCAAA
>NW_009241232.1:0-924 GCF_000690835.1 Fulmarus glacialis | reverse complement strand
GGGGGGGGGGAAGCTAAGGCAAAAAACAAACAAAATGCAGTGAGAGGGGAAAAAAAAAACACAACAACTATTTGGTTTAAATCTACAACTGAATTAGTAAGACAGATGGAGACACTTAAGACAGCCAGAAATGAAACACACATTTTTAGAGATTATGTATATCATAGATCAAATCAAGAGTGGAAAGGTTAAAAGTTGAAATATAAATTATGTTCCAAATTAATGTTTATGATTCAATAGATACAATTCACAGTGCCCAAATTTCCTAAAATCTATGGAAGAGCTTTTCAGAACTGTATTATCAGATAGGGTATTGCATTAAATATCTTTCAAAAACATGCTGTTACTTGATTTGTAGAAGCTGGCTTTAAAATACATTCAGATTCTGTAGAGGAAATAGGGTGACACTGATGATAATGAACATTTATAGTTTTCTGGCTTGGATCACTTGGCCAAGTTTACTTGCTGATATAAATGAGAACTTAGGTCTTATTTCACCATAATCTTATTTATTAACACAGGTGCTGATAACTTTTGCTCAAGCAGGCACGAGGATTACCCATTTGCTCATGAACTGGTGGGTTTCAAGTACTACAGACATAAAAGAGAAATGTGCGCAGTAGCTTAATCTTGTCACAATGAGCTTTTACTTCCTCTCTTACAAAGGGTAATCTGTGTGGTATTTATATGTTACGTTCTGGATGCTGGAACATCTAGGGAAGTTTTTGCTTGGAAACAAAGAGCATTGATGTTGGAAGATTTGTCCTAGATAGATAGGCCTAAAGACATTCAGTAGAACACAGTAATGAGGACTTTCCCCCAACCTGGTGATCTATTGAACTGTGCTTGTAAGTTATAAGTATCACTTACTTCTCCAAGAACATTTATAGCTTTATGTTGTGGTTTAACCCGGTAGGCAGCTAA
>NW_009241231.1:0-922 GCF_000690835.1 Fulmarus glacialis | reverse complement strand
AGGATTGCCTTGCCCTGGAAGCTCTGAACCCAGCAGATTTGCTCCAAGCAAAGCTCCCACACACAGTAGTGGTGAACTGATCCTCAGCCCTCCCCTTCCCGGTGCCCTATGGAAAGTGGAATTCCCCTGGTACAAGCTTTGAAGGCATCAGCTCATCACTCCCTAATTTTCAACATGACTTTACATCTCAGACTAGATTTAAACTGCTATTTCCTAGTCATCTTTGCATGAGGAAGGAGAACCACACCAGTAGACGTGTGAGTGTGTGGCTGTGCATCTCAGTGCATGAACAGTCATGCTCCAGTTAAATAAGCATAAAACACTTTTGCAGGCACAAAATGCCAATTTTTCTTGTAAGTCAACTAGCAGGAGTGAAAAGAATAAATATTTATGGCACATCCTTCACTAATCAGTACCAGCTGTATTTATACCAACACTCCTTGTTCCCAGAGGGTGGTTTCAGCCTTCTGCCCTCCTGAGTCTTTCCTGCCCTCATTGCCTGGTGACCTGTTGGTGACGGGGTGGCTGGAGGGGTTATAACCCCCCGGGGACTCTGGCCAGCCGGTGCCCGGTGGCTACCCAGCAGCAGTGTCCCCTGAGAGAGCAGGAGGGGTGGGGAGGGATGTGAAATAAGTCTTCACGCTTTGAAAGCCTGGGGCAGAGCACTACTATACAGCACTAGTCACAAGCACACTGGCTCCTATCCGAGGGGAGGGAAGGTCTCCCACTGAGTTCAGTGCAGGCTGGATCACTCTTCCTAGGAGCAAGCTATTTCCACGATCATTTTGCAGAAGCTACAGAGGGAGGAGACCTGGCCAGGAGCATGAGGGACAGCCCAGAACACCCTCGCTAGCCCCCAGCCACAGATTCAACCCCACAGCACATCCATCCCATCCCACTCCTGCTTTGTTTCCCCAGCTGG
>NW_009241230.1:0-921 GCF_000690835.1 Fulmarus glacialis | reverse complement strand
ATAAGATCTTTTCAGAAATATGACCCAGAAAATATCAGGCTTTACCTTTGTTGAGCTCTCAATGACCAGGCAATAGCAAACCCGTCCTTTCAGTGCTAAAGTGGAGAGGTTTGATTGAGAAATAATTGCAAGGTAATAAATAGGGAGTCCCCGGATGCAATTTTCACAAGTTTGCTTGTCTCAGAAGCACACTGTAACACACAGCATTGAGCTTCTACTGCTTTACATTTGTTTTCTCAGCAAAAGAAAGATGTCCTCCCTTTATTGGAATAATATGAAAAATACAGAATTGAAAAGCCTAAAGAGACCATCCAAGGCTGAGGGGACACTTACAAACCCTGGGATTTTGATAGATTTTAAAAAAAAAAAAGATCAAATGTCTAACCATTTGAAGTTTTCTTCCATGGGTTGTTTTTATAGTGAAAAGTCACATATGGTTCTACATTGATATTTCATTGTAAGAAAGAAGAGAGAAGAAAGGGTATATGTCTGTCTCCCATTCTAGGACATGGGTCCAAGTCATATATTGTGATTTATTCAAATATTTCCACTATCCTACAGGAGTCAGAGAATTTTTCTTCTCAAAGTTTGCTCTCTCAGGTAGCCTTCCCACTTCTCTTAAATTGCAGAAAGAAGAGGTGTACAGTGCCATGCACCCGTGTTCCGTAAAACACTGCAGAATTTGCAGTCCAGAGACTAATCTCTCAGACGGCAGAGGTGAATTAAATAATGTCCCAGCAGTAATGGGATGTTATTTTCATCTTGCTCTTGCTCCTGGGATGATGTGACTACAGGCGAAGTTACAGTCCGTGCTATATGCCACAACAAAGGCAAATCAGAAAAGAATAATAAATCTAACAGCATGATGAAAAGGAAATAAGAGGATTAAACAATTTCTTTGTCTCCTTACATTCACCAGAT
>NW_009241229.1:0-922 GCF_000690835.1 Fulmarus glacialis | reverse complement strand
ATTTTTCCTAATGTCCAATCTCCCTTGGCACAACTTGGGGCCGTAAGCAGAGCGAGAAAACACAGGGGATGAAATACCTGCTAGAGGCAATGAAAGTCCTGCTTTTGCTTTTAGTGAGACCTCAACTTTGCGTTGTCCAGCTTGCCATGTTTTTCTGGAAAGAGAGAGATTAACAGGGGTGGAGACCCAGTGAAGATGCCTTTTCTGTTGTCCCCTTTGTCTGGGTGAGATGTTAGGGAGACGGTTGGTGAAGGGAGGAGGACATCCCGATACTGCCCCCCTGCGTGGGCGGGTGGTGGGGTCTCTGCTGCTGAAGTCTTTGGGCCTGGAAGTGAGGGGCAAGGAAACAGGCCCCACAGAGGGCCTGGGGCAGACTGGGCTGGGCTAGTGAGGGTAGAGGTGGGCTTGCTGGGTGGTGGGTGCTCCTCCGGAGCCAGCTGTGGCAGAACAGGTCACCCTGTAGGCTCCAAGAGTATTGGAAATCACAGGGTCAAGGATACAACAACAGCACAGCCCAAAATACTGTTGCTTGACATAAAAATAACAAAAGGTGGCCCTTCCAGGCTGTGAAGTTTTGGATCAGGTGCGCTCAGCTAGCTGGCTGCCCCTTGCCATCCCTGGTGTTGCAGCTATCTGTTTTGCAAGCCTACATCGCCGTGCCGCTGCCTGGCTGGACCCAGCGTCCCCTGTCCTGTTGGCCACTCTGAGAGCCGGGGAGAGGAAGAGTGGTCTCGGCAGCTGAAGCATGTGTGACTCTCAAGGGCCTTCATGGGCCTCGTTGGAGGACGTGCTCCTCACATGTGCTGCCACCTGCCCTGGGGTCCGTCCTCTAAGCTCACGTCCCTGCCCTCTGTACCGCAGCCCACAGTCTCCCCGAGGCGCACAGGAAATTCAGAGCACCGTAATTTATGTGGTGTCCTTT
>NW_009241228.1:0-918 GCF_000690835.1 Fulmarus glacialis | reverse complement strand
CCCAGCAGAAGGGGAGGCTCCCCCCATCACGGATGCTACAGCCACATGGAAGTAACTTTTCAAGGCAAAAAGATCCCCCGAAGCAGGGGCAAAACACCAAACTTCAGTCCCACCTCTCTCCTGCCTGCCGCGCTGCAGAGGAACAAACCTACCAACCGAGTGGGACTCGGTTTCAAGGTGGGATGTCTGCAGCCTCCAGGCACTGCCTGGAGCCAGGTCTGGCATGGAGCTACAAGCCTCGGAGCTGCTGTGGGCTGCAGGGAGGCTGCAGAGTATCTCTTACCCATGCTGAAGGTCTTCTGGTTCACTCTCCTCAAGAGCAGAGGTGCTGGAACTGGAGGTGCAGCTTGCTGTCTGCCTCGCTGGAGTGGGTTGTGTTGTGCCAAGGCTGCTCCGAGGGGGCCTTATATACAAGGCAAAGGGGTGGGGGGAGAAAGCAAGCTGCCAAGGGAGGAGCCATCGCTCCTAAGCGTTTGGGAGGTGCCAGACCAGCGCTGCGGCTTGTTTCCGCCTTGCTAACCACCAATCTGGAGGAAAAATCTGCTGGTCCATGCAGGTCTTTTCCTTAAACACAACCACCCGTATCTGATCCTGGGGCTCTGGTGATTTCCAGTGGGACTTCTTCAGTTCTGGAGGCCTCCATGTCCCAGCCAAGACACAAGCTAATTAAAGCCATCCCCCATACCCGGGTTCTTGCCACACAAATGTGCAGTGGATGCAAATTCCACACGAGGGATGAGAAGTCCACCTAGATAATCGGCCCCATCAGCAGCCTCCTGGAATTTACAAGGTCTGAACGTACGGAGGCCACCAAGGGCACCTCTGAAACCTGGACCCTGACAGAAGGCACGTCTCTGCCTGAGGGCTGAGCTGAAGACATCATGGGCTCCCTGGCGTCAACTCAGCAAGCCAGGTCCA
>NW_009241227.1:0-919 GCF_000690835.1 Fulmarus glacialis | reverse complement strand
CACCTATGTTGGTATCACAGAATTTTGCTTCCCTTAATAAAACCAATTCAGGCTTAAGTGACACTCCACATTAAAGGTTATTAATTGTGTGTTTCCTGAATTGACTCCATTTATGTGTAAATATTAATGTTTGAGTATGTTTTGTTGACATAAGATCCTTTTTTTCTTTTTCCAATGGAAAACCAGATTATCATGCCAAGCACAGAACTTCTCAAATGCTGAAAAGTACAGACTGATAAATGAATTTGAAATGATGACTGTTGGATATGGCTGAGACCAGGAAATTAAAAGACAGTATCTTACCAAGACCCTGTTTTTCAGTTATGAGTATGTCAGCTTTGGTTCAAAGTATGGCTATGAACAAAAAAACCCCGCCTATGCAGTGGGATTCAACCTGTCTTTTTTTGTCTGGTTTTTATGTAGACAGATAAATTTTTAGTACCATATAAGCAGGATTCATCCATACCTTGCATTCCAGTACTGTTGCTACTTTACTGAAAAATATGCTGCCTTCTTAGCAACCATAACATAACCCAAAAACTAAAAAGTTTGATATTCAAGTTCCAGGCAAAGGTTCTGTTCTTGAAAAAAATATAGGTTTGTCTGTATAAACTGGACTAACTAGATCTGGAAGTAACTGAGAGAGAATAAATAGGAGTACAAGTGTCATTTTCAAGATCTTTTTGTAATTATGAATGTATTATTGCTCTACACAGAGAAAGTATTCTTTTTGTGTCTGAATACAGCCTAGGGAGTAGAGTGTTTAATATTTCTGTATAACTGAATACATTCAGATGTGTAGACAATTTATTATATAATACCAATAGCACTGAATATTGCTTATATTTGAGTTGTAGAAATAGAGTCCCCGTAGAATTAGCTATACAAATAATGTTCTTTTCTTTTCTTTTTTTTTTTT
>NW_009241226.1:0-910 GCF_000690835.1 Fulmarus glacialis | reverse complement strand
GGGGGAGTGGGGCGGTGGGGGTGGGAATCTTTGGTTAGTTTTTTATTTGGGGAAAAGGAAATGCATGCCTCATTAAAACAACCACAATCTCTAATACAACATTATTGAAAGTAATAAATAGTCAGTTTTAAATTTTAGATAATAAAACTGCTATCAGATCCACCAATAAGTAATTGCATCCTCTAAAAATCAAGAACAAAGGTGCTGGCAAGCCTCATCCCTCCAAGATGTAATTTCTTTCTGTCCCTATGACTGTATGAGTTTCATTCTCCTATACTTCTCTTAAGCTTCTACAGCCACAGCTTCCTGCCTTTTTATGATTTTCATGCTGAAGCTTAAGGAGTAGAGATAAGGGGTACGAAGCAGAGAAGAGATGAAAAAGGAGTTCCATGGAAGGAGAAGGGAAAGGGAACCCTTTGGAGTTGAAATATATCCTTGGCTTTAGCATTCAGAACAAGTCTTTTACTATTGTACCTCTTGTTAACCACATATCATTTTCTCTTTTTGCTGTTCTGCTATGAAGACCATCCTTCACACTTCTGATTTCAGGAAAGACTGTGCTCCCATAGGATGAACACAGTGTTCCTCCTAGAACTTGACTCTCCAGGGAAGTCAGAAAAGAGTATCCAGGCCCTAACAGGTTAATACGGTAAGATCCATCTCTCATTAATGTTGGGAAGAACTCTCTGAAGATAAAGGGTCTGGTTTGTTTGTTTGGTTTGTTGGGGTTTGGTGGTTTGTTTCGTTGGGTTTTTTCCCCCTAGATTTTTCTTGGTTTTTTCATCTAAGCATTATAATTTGAAGTTGAAACATATACACATATACATACATACAATTGTGTATATACATACACAACTATATATACACACACGCACATGATATACGTAGAATCATAGAATCATTAAGGTTG
>NW_009241225.1:0-914 GCF_000690835.1 Fulmarus glacialis | reverse complement strand
TGAAAGGAGCCAGACCTTGCCTTCACCCAAAGTCCAAGCGTGTTATCTAGATCCCTTTTACAGACAGCACCTCTGGAAAGTGATTGCTCCACCTTTGGGCACGGATCTGTTTTGGTATACAGACCACTGACTGGGCCCTCCCTGGCTTGAGGCTCAGCTAACTGAAGGTGGGAGGCTGCTAGGCAAGACATGAGACACTGCTGGACATGGTGGATACCAGAAGCTAGAGAGCTCTGTGAGGAGTGGCTGGGGTTCACGGGTGGTTAAGGAGGAGTGATGTGAGAAATGGCCAAACTTCACAGATAAAAAAGGGAGTTTGAGGGTCTTTCAGGGCATGGAGTAAGATGACAGCACATAGGTAACCACACCAAGTGATACCATGTAAGTCTGAGATGACCTATGTAACAGTCATACCAAGAAATACCAAATTTGCGTATAGGTATAGCAAAATTGGGCCAAAGAGGGAAAAGTTACTAGGGGAAGGTGGGGTTTCTTTTGGGTGGAGACAGGGGCAGAGAAAGAGAGGTGGAGCAGGCCTGGCAAACAGGAGAGGATGGGGCGGGTTAGGTGCAAAAAAGCTGCTGGTCAGTAAGCTTCTCTGGCCAGGACTTGTGCCTGATCACCAAAATGTGACTCATCTTATTAAACTCTGTTCCTAACTCTTTTCTGTATTGGTGTCCTGTGTATGACACTGAGGGGGTGTGATCTGCTGGTGAGCTTCAAGCTGCACTAGCCCATGGGCAGGAGGAGACCAGCATCTGGAAAGAGCCCCAGTTAGAGATGGAGACTGGTCCAGGGTCTGGGCATGGATGCTGGATGGTTAAGGCACTGCTCGGTGCCTGTGTTGATCTGTGTGGAAGGCTGCATGAGCGCTGTGTATGTGTGCATGTACTGGGAATACGGGCTTAGCCTCA